>NW_027526203.1:390902903-391117166 GCF_048455015.1 Haemaphysalis longicornis
TGTAAATATTGTGAGTAACAATCTGTGCTGCACTAGTGGCCCCCCTTTTTAAGAATACATGGAAAAGTACTATTGAGTCCAATTCACCTTGCACTTTGTCTGCTTTTCACGACCATTATCATCATCACATCTTACCTCATTCGTTTCTTATAACCGTCCAAATCATCATTCCTGGTGCTAGAATTCTGGGTTGCCGCTTTAAATAAACATGCTGTGCCGACTGCCTCTGGGGCGTCCCTCCTGTGTGACCACTGTCCTTGATGCCTCCCTCAATACTTTTGTCCTCCCCTCCTTTGTTTTCTTTGTCTTTTTTTAAGCCCCATCCCTTACTGACTAAGCAGTGTTGGCCCCTGTGAACTTTTGTTCCTGTAGTCAAAGAAACTGTATTGCGGGCCACATTGTTAACATTTGCCGCCAGTTCTACTGCTGGGGCCTAAGAGGGACTTATTTGTGCAGTGCTTGAGGAGATATGTCTAAACTGTTCAGTAGCTCCAACTTGCCATTTATGGTGCCCAGTTAGAAGCAACAAATGATGCGTAGCGCCTCTTCACTTTGCTTAACACTGTGCCTGTCGTCCCTGCTCCAGGGCACGTGTAACGTACGTGGTGCACCCGAGGGTCCAAAGTGCGGGCTCAAGGTTTGAATTTGCTTCGTGCCTTGGGCGGAGGACGATAGCGGTGCATGGCTGCTGCGATTGCATTGCTTCCGTCTCACTGGCCTTGTAGGTGGCTCCTACTGTGTGGTCACTCCCAAATGGCCCGCTACACCGTGCGAAGCTGCTGACAGCACCCCCAGCGTGGGTGGTCCCCCACCGAGACTGCCCGCCTGGGCGCCCAGCTGCCGTCGGCGCTGCCGTTTCGGTATGTGCATCCCGGTTCCCTGCTGATGGATCCCCAGCACAGGTTTTTGGTCGTGGCCGACCGGCCCGCGTACGCTGCTCCCCCTCGTGCGGTGCCTCCCCGTGGCCTGGCGCCCGTCGTGAAGACGGCCGCTCCGGATGGCACGCCACACAGCAACCCTGCCGTGACCACCACGGCCGCCCTACACGCCCATGTACACGATCATGCCGGCCTTCCCGCAGCAATCGTTTCCCCCCTTCCTGCCCACGGGCCCCCAGAGCAACGGCTACCTGTCCTTCCTGGGGGGAGCGGGCTACGTGGCCCCGCCCACAACGGCGGCGCCGTACGTGCCCCTGTTCGGAGCGCCCTCCATGGTGATGCCTCCCTCGGCCGCCAGCACCAAGGTCGTCAGCTGCTACAATTGCGGCCTGGTCGGCCACCGAGGCCACGAGTGCAAGGAGGCCACCCTGGAGGAGGCCACCAAGTCCGGTGGGTGCCGCTGTTCCTGCCACTCGTGGCACCACTCCTGATGGGGCCGCTTTTCTCTGCAGCCCAGTTCCGGCTCCACTTTGCACCCACGGCTCCCGAGGCACAGCCGTGAGGGTCCAGGTGGCCCCGTGTGTACATACTACTCTCTGCTAGCCAGGAGGACTGCCGCCGCCCTCGTCAGCCTGGGCAGGGCCGGTGTGGCTCCAGTGCGCCTTGTGAGCCTGCTCGTCTGCTTTGCTGCCCCGTGACCCGATGGGTGCCTCGCCAGGTTGCACCGAGCCTCTGTGGAGGCCTTCCTACACGGTGCCTGAGGGGCAGTAGTCCCGGTCTGCAGACGCCACAGGCGGAATCGGGATGTTCACCACCACCGTTATGGCCGTGCTTCCCTCGTTTTTGTTCACGCCAGCAGCTCCCTCCTCCTCCTGTTTTCTTTTAGTTCAGTTATATTTATAAGTTCTCACCAGCACATTTGTATGCCATGTAGCATTTAATGTTTGTACTCTTTTTAAATGTCCAAGTTTATTTGGGCTAGCCCGTTATACTTTTATTGTCACAATTCTTGCCATTCCATTTCACACAGCAAATTGTGGCTTATTTTAGTTGCACAGTTTTTCCCTTTTGGTTTCCTTTACTTGTTTTCTATGCAAGCAGACGATTGGGAGCATTGGGTGGTTCAACTTGTCCAGTGTGCGATGTGCGATTACTTAACATTACCACTGAGCCAAAGGCGTGTTGAACTCCAAGTCGGACTGTGTCTCACGTGTAAAGCATTATATTGACATTGCAGTTCGGTTCCGGTCTCCTTCCCTCAAGGCTCTTGCCCCCTCTTGCTTGCTCACACATCATGCCGGATTTTCGTTGAGCTTGTTGGTGTCTGTCTAGTGGAGTGTTTACACCATCTAAGGCATTCCCATTTGTTTTAATGCTAAAATGGCACAGTTCCGATCAAATGTTTTGCTAAGGGCTGCCTTTTTTTTTCTCTTGGCATTTACTTGTACAAGCAAGCAAGCACTGCTTTAGTAACACTGTTAGTGGTGCATTGCTAACCAGCTGGCTGTTTATTCGGATTCTTTTACGTTTTCTTTTTTCATCTTTATTTTATGAAAGACGCGGTTTTGATTGTGTGAGGTGTGAAAAGAACAGCAGCAGTTGATTGCCTCTGGCACTGGAGTTATAGCAAGTTGTGCAGAGTGCTGTGTATTTTTCTGTGCAAATGCAAAACCATGCTTCTTGTGGAGCCTAGTCCTCTTGCGTTGGGAAGTGCTCGGGTGGCCTTTTTCTTTTTTTCTGCACTTTTGGGCACCTCGAGTGCTTGTAACACCAGTGATGTGTATGTGCTTGTGTAGCTGGAATGGGGCTGCCAAGTTTGAGATACCCTGTGAGCAGAATGGTGCTGTTTCAACTTTAGCTTTTGTTTTTTAATACGTTTTAGGCACTGGACTTCTCAGGAATCTGTAGCCTATTATCTGGTGAATGCTGCAAGGTGGTGATGTTGCCTTTATAAATGCGGAATTATTTTTACATGTTCTGGCAATTGATGGCTCTGTGCTGGTGGCAGATGAACAGCAAAGCCCACCGTACCAGGCAGTGCTTTTGTCTTTTTAAATGTTTTTACAGGTCTAGTGGTGACAAGACTTGTAGCGCATGTTGTAAAATTTGTTAAGCAATTGCTGGTCTGTTGCTCGCAAAATGCACAAAAGTCCTGCTTAGCATATCTTTGGCTTCCTCAGTATGGTATGTTATGGAAGTTCAGTTATACTAGACGCACGACTTGAGCATACATATCAACGCTGAGTCTTCATTTCGAATAGCATGTTGCTTTATTTGCTCGTCTAGTAGCGTTATTTGTGATCTTTTAGTGCACAAAAAAAAAATGCGAAGAGCTGTTTCACTGAGGTGGTGAATGGCACTGTGGGGTCATCTGTTCAGCATAGCAGCCACACTGCAGGTGCTTTGCTTGAAAGACTAACATTGCAAACAAGCTGCTCCAAAATGCAGTTTGAAATCTCATTGTGAATACTTTGCCAACAGTGTAGTGACCTCTGCAAGATTGTGTGGGATCACATTTTCAACGTTCATTGTGGAAATGTGCTGTTATTCTCCATTTGGTCGATCTTCTGTTGTCTCAGTGAGAGTGCAGTTATATGAGAATTTGTATTTATGCTACAAAGTGTGCTTTTCCAGCTTGATTTTTCGTGCATCAGCAGTCTGACTGTTGAGTGGCTCTGACGTATTGACGTTCTTGAGATGATGCATGAGGCATGCTGTTGTGTAGGCAGCTCGTGCATTGCTACTGCAGCCCACGTTGTGACATGAGTGGAAGCCCCACAAATCACCTGGCCAGTGTACGTGTGGACACTTTTTTTTTTTCAAGTTCTGGCATTCGGTTATTGGAAGACATAACAGTGGTCATTGTTTTCCAGTGGCAAGCTCTGCATGTAGCCCAGGGTTCATGTTGTTGTCCGCCTTTCTTGAGTCTTTTGCTACAAATGAAAGCCTCAGCAGTGCACCATACGAGTGACTTTGCAGCACAGTACCCAGCGTGTTGTGAACGGGATCAGTTTTGATAAAATTGGCCTCATTTAATTTTGAACAGTCACCCCCATCCCCCCCTGCCCTCCTCAACTGCACTTTTGAAGCAAAAACTACATAATCTAAAGGGGAAAAAAATGTTCAATTTCAACCGTTCCATGTCATGAATAGCTAAGGGCTTGAATCTGCAGTAAGCCTTATTTTTTAGAATATAATGGTGCGACAGTACAGCGACGACAAAAAATGTTTTATGCACCCAAAGTGCTGTACCGTAACCTGTTGCCAAGCTTATATGAGTGGTGCGACTTGTTCGATCAAGTAACGTACTCTAATAGCGGAAATAACAGTGCTCGATGCGGCAACACTTGCAGCCATGGTTCACAGTGCAGAGCATGGTGAAGGTAAATTCAGTGGTGTGTAGTGTTTTTAGAGAAAATTTTTCTTCTTAGCTCAAAATTGTACTCCTACCAATCACTGAATTTTTTTTTATTGGATTTGTATAGGAACTTTTAGATTTGTGCAGCAGTCTATGGGGCACAGTTGACATCAAGCTGAAGCTTGCTCGTAACACATGTTCACAACTTGTTGCTTTTGAAATTCAAATTGACTGATAAATCTGTTGCTCTTGGCACTGCTTTTTTTTTCATGGAGAAAGCACCAGATTATTTCATAAAGAAATGGTGCACATTGTGCTCAAAACAACTACAAATGTTACTTGTTTTGCAGACCTCATTTCTTTGTGTACGAGTGTGTGTGTGTGTGTGTGGGCTTAAAACTTGCTCGAATTGTGTGTTTTGTTGGTCAATTGAAAGCTTGTTCTCTCTCTCTCTCTCTCTCTCTCTCTCTCTCTCTCTCTCTCTCTCTCTCTCTCTCTCTCTCTCTCTCTCTCTCTCTCTCTCTCTCTCTCTCTCTCTCTCTCTCTCTCTCTCTCTCTCTCTCTCATTTTGAGCTAGACGGTGTGGTAGACATTTACGATTGGAAGGCGGTGAAAGGTGGGGAGAGAGAGAGAGAGAGAGAGAAAGAAAACTTTAGTAGCAGCTGAAGCAAGCATGTTCAAGGTCTTCAGTCCTGAAAGATGGAGAGAAAAGGAAAGAGAAGCCCCGTTTTGTTTTTTTCTTTCCAGGTCTTCAGGGTTGATGCTCCTCTCCACTTATGTTTAAAGTGAATGTACAAAACTTAATTGCTGCTGCAGCTCTGTTATGGTGCCGCCACAGAAAAGACAGCTTGCTTGGAATAGACCTGCTAGCTTTCTAGAGTTCTCTCGGACCACGTTATCAGACTGAACAAAGCACATTGCAACATGTGATTTGCCGAGTGACATTTTCAAAAGTAGGCTGGATTACACTTCTAGCTTCAGTTGATTAAGATGGCCTGTATTGATGTATGCCATGCTTAATTAAATGGTTGACCATGTATGCACCACAGACGTGCATAATAGACTACAAGTGACTTAATTCTAACCTACCAGAGTTGAAGCAAAAGATTGTGGTGTAAAAGAAATTGTGGCAACACTAAATGCGTCACCTTGGTTTCAGAAAGTCATGGTGGGTTTGTGTGTGCTTAGAAAAAAAGCAAAGTTGTGTTAAGGGGTGTGTAGTCACGAAAAAAGAAAAAAAAGGAAAGCGAGACGAGGCATTAATGCAGTGCATGAGCATCCCAAGAGTTAAAATAGCAGAACTAGCTTGTTGAATTCATTACCATTCAACTTTGTGTTCTCTCATCTTATTGGAACTGTACTTGTTGAGGGTGTGCTGCAAGCCTAGAATGCCCTGCTCTGTTCCTTTAGCCGGCCCTTTTGTAAATGCACAATAATTCAAGTGCAGTGGTGGCCTATTTTCCACTGGAATAAAACTGTGTTAATGTCAGTGTTGGCTGTGTGACATTTCCTGGTGCTTGTAAAAAAAAGCCAAATAGGTTTTAATGTGGTGTAAGGTTGAGTTAAGGTTGGCCTGCTCAGGGAGGAGTAGCCCCCATTTCAGGAGGAATGGGAGTAGAACGGTTCAGAAACGTGAGGGGAATGTGAAGTTGGTTGTCCAGGTAATCACCACAGCACAAACACCAAAGGCAAATAGAAAGGGCCACAGACAACTGCCAATGTGGATTTCAGAATAGTGCTTGTCTGTGGATTAGTCCTTGGTTTCAGCACTGTAGTGGAGGTGTAGAATGGTAGGTGCCATGAGACAGAAGATGCCTTGTGTGGCCAATAGCATTTCTGGCTGTTATCCACCAGTTGGCAAATAGCACAGGTTTGATGGATCTCCCCCACCCTCCTCTCAAAAGTCAAAAGGAAAAAAGCTTCGCTGTGAAAAAAAAAAAAAAAAAAAACGATGGGTGCAGTGGACAAGGTGCTCCATGTCTACGCTTTGCATTGAAATCACTAACAGGGTTGACTTGAAATCAAACATTTCAAGGTGGTAGCCAGTGGCCTCAAACTACAACATTGGCTTACTCTCTTCAGGCTTTGTGCAGTGGCGTCTTCTGTGACTTGCCAGTGCACTTTGGTCACCGCCATCAACTTGGTTTTGCCCGCAATCTTGGTTTTTGTTGTCAGCTCCAAGGCCTTGGTGGGCAGCACAATGCAGTTCAGCATGGGAGCAGGAAACATCTTGAAGGAGGTGGGAATCTGCAACATTCCCGTGTTCCTGTTTCCTCTTGCGCCATCATGACACTGGTGTAATCAGCCTGCTGTGCCTGAATTAGCTACCACTGTGCCGCTTGTTTCAGCAGTGCAGTTAGAGGTACCCTCACTTAGCCATTCGACACACAAGGAGTTCAAGCGAGGTCGGCTGCATTGAGTGAGAAAAATGAGAGAACAGTAAAATCTTGGAGGATGCAACTGCTGGAGAAGCAAGGCATGAGCCTTACTACCACGAGGATGCAGAAGGTGTTGCCATGCAATAAAATAGCATTGTCCCCCTGACCAGGACAGTCCCCAATGGTGGCATTGCCTTTTTGCATCCTTGGGATTCGCGCCACAGGTGGTTGGGGCAAAGCAGCCTCCAGCTTCTACCTCCATCGTTGTCTAGCACATGTTTTGCCATCTGCACCTGCTTCAATTTCTCCTGCCTCCAGCAGGCCCATAGACCTGGTTGTGTCGATTTCTCATGTTTGCTACGGCAATTTTGTCACGGCACTGCTATAATGACTACACAACATAGGGTGAGTGTGGTATAGAGAGGCTTGTGAGCATCTCTTCGGGCTCTAAAGCCGATGTCATTGCATTCTGGTGCTCCAAACAGCCTTTACAAAGCAAAGATTTCCTGCAGTTCATTACAATACTTTTTCACGGGGAACTTTAGCTTGTTGTCTTGACTTTATAATAATAATTTCACGGAAATGATTTTGTGTAGCTGTATCTGCTTTATGGGGAAAAAAGGTTTACACAATTGCTTTCTTTTGTTTGCACAAAAGAACCTTTTAGTGCATTACTTTATCTCCAAAACAATAAGGCTACTATTAAAAATAAATGGGCTACACTCACTCCCCTCAGTGCAGTTTCAGTATGTTTGATTTTTATCATTCGGGAAACGATTCTTTGTTCTAGAAAGGAGCAAAATATCTAGCCACGGAACACATTGCATCCCGGAATAACAAAAAGGTGGTTTCGCCAATGAACATGAAAATGCGGATGTCTGGGTCAATGCCACAAAGCTGGCTTTTCATAGATGTTTATAGCGTTTGAGCTGCTCCTGAAGATACAGAAAAATTCCATATGCCAAGAGTAGTGCAGGCACTTCACATGCCCAGCCATGCTGGGGAGGCTGCTAATATCGAAGATGCATGCTTGGTGCAACAATTCTAATCTATCGTGCTGACCAGTGGTTCTCTACCACAAATATTGTGGACTTGTCGAAGACTGACACAAGTCGTTATGCAACACCAGCCGTAGCGGTGGCTCAGTGGCTAAGGCGTTGCGCTGCTGAGCACGAGGACACGGGTTCGATTCCCGGCTGCGGGGGCCGCTTTTCGATGGAGGCGAAAAGCAAAAACGCCCGTGTGCGCGACATTTCGGCGCACGTTAAGGATCCCCAGGTGGTCAAAATTAATCCGGAGCCCTCCACTACGGCGCGCCTCATCGCCTGCGTTGCATCGGCGCGTTAAACCCTACAATCATCAACACCAGCCGTATATTTGTTATCACTTTGTGGCTTCTTGCTTGTATAACCTTCACAACGGTAATTATTAGAGGTGTGTGAATATCACATTTTTGACGGAGAACCAAAAACGAATAATAAAAACTGCACACCAAATATTTTCAAGCTTGAAAATGACAGCGAACTATCCCCTTGAGAAAAATCATTGTGTGCTCAAAATGTGCGATGAACCATCTGACCTATATTGAGCAGGCAATGAAATGAGCAGATAAGGAAGCCAGCCTTCCTAGCGTGGTGCATGGAGCCTTTATTTGTTCTTGGCCAATCCAGTACATGAGTATATGCCATATGTAGGTGAGCAGTTCTTTTTATGATTATTCCCTACCCTTCCCCTCATTTTTGAATAGGGGGAATTTTTTTTTTTACTCCTTGCACTTGCTGCAGTCAAGGAACAGAGGTGCTTGCTAGGCATTATGTGCACTGCGTAACTCTTGGTTACCCACTTGATCAACTATCGACAAAAATAGGTATTTTTGGTTTTGCTAACCATAACCCATGCTGTGGTTTGCTATTTTCCTGATGTTGTAATGCTTTTGGCTCATTTCACGCAGTCGAGAAACCAAAAATATAGGTGCCAGTTGTGAATGCCTTGTGGCAGACCGAACTTTTTGCATTGTATTGTTGACTGGATTGGACCTGAAAACAATACAAAGATATTCAGTGCCCTTCTACTCTGTGAAGGATGACCAGCGAAACTGGGCGCAGTCCACGGAGCGCAAATATGTGTAGGAGGCAAAGAGGCCCATTGCGGCGGGTGAGCAACCAATGTCATAATACAAACCAATCAACACAGACTACAAAGCTTCGTATCTGTGACGGCAAAGGAGAGGGTAGCGGCACCTGATGGACGAAATGATAGCGGGCACAATTAATTCCAGGGATGCACAGTGAAATGCCGACTGCAGAGGCTGCGCAGTTCCTTCTACTGCGACGGATAGCACTAGCGTACCCTAAACCAAGCACTTGCGACATTATCTGGCCACACTAGAGTGCAGTTTCCTCCTGTCTTGTTCTTGCTCCGTGGCGCAGTCCACAAAGCGCACGAAACAAAACACGTTTGCTAGTAATTTTCAACTGAGCATACATTTTAGTTAATTAGCTGGATGAAGCTTGAAAGGAGTCGAGTTTTATTCTAGCGGACAAACATGCGACTGCCAGTTTCCCTCCCGTGGTGTAGGCTTTTTACTCTCTGTGTAACACACCAACCCAGACTGCTCTACCATGGAGGACAACAGTCAGGTTGCACTGGGCCCCCGAGATGTCCGCATTCACATCTCCCACCAGCGCAATGGGCATGTCATCGGTATGTCCACCCGCCCCCACCCAGGCACGCATAGCTAGAAACTGGTGATGTGCACATGCTTGGACATGAACGACACTGGGCAAATTGTCGCTCCAAAAGCCCTTCAAGCTGTACGGGAAAAAACTTTACCATCCCTTCCTAAAAAAAGTTGATAGAGGCACGGAAGCTTTCCCACATCAAAATGGCATCCACCTTTCGCTGAAAGTGCATCCAATTGATCGTCAAACCTTCAAAGAATGAACCCATGCTACAATTTTTCGCGCTCTAAGTAACCGCATCTGTGAATGATTGAAATGTATACCGATACATGGTTTATGAGATGAAGGTACATTATTGTACTCCTTCATGATTGATGCATGTATTGTCTTGTCTTTGCGATTTTCAAGTAACCATTTTGACAATGGAAGCCTGGTTTCACCCACTCACCATGTGTCCAGAGAACTTATCAGAGCTTTTCGGTCAACCAACTGGTCTATGGGGAAATGCATTAGTTTTTGACAGGACGACACTGGTCCAAAGAAGAAAGCTTTCGCTATAGAACTCCAAAAGTCACAACAGGAGCCCTTCAAGGAAACACAAAACAGTAGCTCTTGGGTGCAAAAAATGCCGATTTATCCACGCACGTAATGTGGAACCAAGGCACATACAGCTTTGCTGTAAACAAGAAGGGGGGGGCTAAAGATTTTGGTAACATCCGCTGTGGTGGCTCAGTGGCTAAGGTGTTGTGCTACTGAGCCAAAGGACACGGGTTCAATTCCCGGCTGCTTTTCTGATGGAGGCGAAAAGCAAAAACGCTTGTGTGTTCGAGATTTTGGCGCTCATTAAAGGTCCCCAGGTGGTCAAAATTAATCCACAGCCCTCCACTATGGCACACCTCATCGCCCGTGCAGCGTCGACGCATTAAACCCCACAGTAAATCATGATTTCAGGCTATGGGGGACGAGCACTCCCAACGTGCCCTGGAATACGATTCATCACCGTCATCAGCCTACATATGTCCACTACTGGACAAAGTTTGTCCCATAGACCCCCAACCACTCCTGTCCTGTGTTGCCAGAGCTCGTTCTTTACCCCTGAACTTCTTTACTTCATCCCTCCATCAAGTCTGCCTCTACTTCTGGTCCCACCTTTGGTAGCCCCTTAGTTACTCTGATGGCCCACCAGTTATCCGTCCTTCGCATTCCATGTCCAGCCCAAAGTCCACTTCTTCCTCTAAATTCGTGCAAGGGTGAGGATGCCTCCTGTACCGTTCGTTCTCTCATATACCCAAGCATTACTCCTGCAATCCTTTCTATTGTTTGTCAGACTGACCCAAGTTTTCTTTAAAGGCACTTCAGTAAGGCACTGGCAGTACACGTTGGTTGTGTACCTTTCTTTTCAGTGACAGAGGGAGCCTCTACTGTTCATTATTAGTGTGCTTGCTGAATGCCCCCATCCCATTTTAATTCCATGCCGAATTTCTTTTCCGTGGTTGGGATCAGCACTGACAACTTGCACAAGTTAGTTGTATTAACCAACCTCTTCAAGTATATTTTAATACCTACGCTAAAAGCGAAGCTTTTTGTGTGTCTGTTCAACATTACTTTTAATTTATTCATATTCATTTTTAATCCTACTAGTGAGCCTTCCAAATGCAGTTCCTTAATAAGCCATTCTTGCAGTCCTGATTCACTGAACAAGATAACATTGTCTGCAAACCTCAGGTGGCTCAAAAATTCTTCATTCATTCGTATCCCCGACTTCTACCAGTCAAACTTCCTGAATGCTTCCTCCGGACAGGCTATAAACGATTTGGAGAGACAGTGCACTTCATTCAATTCCTCACAAACAAAAATCTACAGATGTGACTGTTTCATGTTTTAGGTCTAGAAAAATCAAATGTGCACATTAAAAATACTAAAATAGTATCTCACTGACAATGTGTTCTATCTGGTGTCAAATGACCACATCACATGGCTTGTCACACCACCAGTTAAGGACAGAGAAAACCAACTGTGGTACTGCTTTTACTCAAAGTGAGCAGACTGCCATCTACTGCCTCCGCTTCTTGTGATTTCCAGTGTTGCGCTTGACTTGGTTCGGGTTCCGGGTGCCCTGGGGGCCAGTTCGCATGTTCAGATGGGCTGAACGCGAGTACACGTCGTTGACCTTGAAGGGGGAAGCCCTTGAGAGGTAGTCGGCATCCAGGACGTCCACTCGGCTCATGGCCATCCTCGACAGGCGGTTCTGGGGCACAGGCTGGTCCTCGCACAGGATTGGATCGGTTGAGTGCTTGCCTCCCTTGGGCTTGGGAAGGGAATACTGCAGCAACGGCCAGACACAAGGGGGGCAGCAGTGAGTGCTCCTGACCACACCAACCGCCTGGCACAAAGGATCATCTCGCAAGCAGGTTGCCTTTTTAGAGCTGCCGAACGCCAGAAACATCACTTCCTGGTCGCCTGATGCGTTCGCATGAGCATACACAGAATTATATGCTCACACATAAATCAAAGACAATTTTTTTGAAAACCAGAACATTACTATTCATGACATGTTTCCTGTGCCCCCTAAAAAAGCGGGAACATGGAGCCTACCATCAGTATCCTAGGGTCACGCGAGTGAAAGTAAACTTGGTCAGTTCAAAAGATCAAAATACCTTGTTCCTCATTTCTCACGCATAACGCGACAGCACAATACTCAAACCAGCCTGTACAGCATCAGGTGGACGACACAAGTTGATGAAGCAATCTGCTACATTAACAGGCAAACAAGGGCCATTTGCAAACAAAAGAACAGCTGCTAATACAGAGTACATCCTGCATGTATATTGATTGGAGAAGTTGTGGCATCTGATATTGAGCACAGCTAGTTTGCTTCAATTCTGTTATCACCTGGGGACTTTAAATCTTACCCGTGTCCCACGGATGTTTATAGGCCTCTTGTAGTTTATGTAGATCTTGGTAGAGCCATCTTCCTCAACAGAAACTGAGACGCGCTTCAGAGTCTTATTGCCACAAGCGGGGCAAAACTGTTTGGTCATAATCTTTGTGATTCTGCAATAAAAAAGCAATATGAGCAACGGAAGTTGGCACTTCAAGTTCCTGTCACCTGAACAATTTTATTTTTTCTTCATACAGCTATTATAGCAATCTCTTTTCGAACAAAAGTAAGTGCGGTACTTATTCTTGACATCAGACATAAGAACCAAAACACTGAGCTTTCTCCTTCTCTCCCTCTTGCGTGCACACGCACACACAGACGCAAATATCTGAATTCGCTAATTTTAGCTTGGACGAACAACAATCGCAATGTCTCATCCTCCTGACTAAGCTTGACAAAATATAGACAAAACCACGTTTTAACCACACATAAAAAAGAAATAACAATAAAAAACCTCCACTGAAGACCCCCCACACACTCAATGGCCATGCGGACATCCTCTTGCACTTCGGACACGAGCGTCAACGGTTCCCTCTGTCCAACTCCCACCTTTCCCGAGCTGAAGCGACCTCACTCCGCTGGCTCCAGATTAACTCCTACCCCCACTCTACCCTCCTCCACCATTACTACCCCACCCAATGTTACAGTACCTGCAACTTTTGCGCCAAGCCAGGTACCCTGGGAATGCCGAAATTCTCATCCCTCACACCCAACCCCCGCCCCACGTACAAGCAGTGGGTGGACCGGCTGTCCGGCTCAGACCTCGACCCAGCTCGTGTGCTTATAGAGAGGGCACAAGCAGCCAGCATGGACCAGAGCATCCTGGACTAGCGGACCCCCCCCCTTCCAAGACTGGTGCTCTCACCATCCTGCACCAATGAGCTCGAAATTAAAGACGCTTATTCTTTCTCTCTCTGCCCCCAAAACTAGACATCACTGTTTGAGAACCAAGCATGCATTTCACACTTCCATCAGCATTGCCAGTGTGCTCACTTTTAGCCTTTTCAAACGTTCTGGACAACTCAAGAGGGACAAAACTGTACAAAAAACCTGTAGGTGTTGTCCAAACCATACTGCACAGGCCACGTAACATCACCCCTGGACAGGTCACACTCATACCAACACTGGCACCGAAAGCCAACGAAAAAACTTTTCTCTGTTATGTATAATGCTATCAGTGTACCCCAACAATATTTCCGTTTTCTTCTGCAGACAGAACGCAACTACAGCCAAACGTATAACAACAAAAGCGCAATGGCATGTCTGTGCAACAGTGAAGCCCATTGTTGGGCAAGTTGGTGCATACTTGTTCTAAAAATCATAGCACACAAAACATGACAGAGAGGCATGTTAGGACAACTCCCATCATGCTTCCCCTGTATCGCGTTTAGCATGCTCTAACTTTTAGAACCCATCCATACAAGTTGACGAAATAACACGACCGTGACGATGTTCGACCACACGACCTAGAATGACTGCAGTTAAGACGCAAACAACGAAATGGATATGCAACTCAGAATACATAGCCATTCGCCTAAAAGACACACAAAGACCTTGAATACCATGTATAACAACACTACTTGCTCAGTTTGTCAGGGACAAAATCAGTTGTTCTACTGACAATCCATTTCACCAGGGTATCTAGCAAACGACCTTTTGTAAATCATCACGGTTTCCCCTGTCCACTCATTAAAATTCTCTGAGCAGTAAATAACTGGCATGATATAGTAATTGATACATTGTAAAATAGCATCCGAAAGAAAACACAATTTATGTAGACTGCACAAATCACATAGCACAGACCTGTTTCAGTGCTTGAGAAAGCCTGTACTTTCATTCACGGGACACTCTAACAAGAAAACTGTGCTCAAAAGCTGTTTTTTCCTCCCACTAATCTCTCTGTCGATTTTCTGACTTGAGCTATGAAGACACTGACAATTCTACAGGGCTAAAAAATTAAGCAGATTCTTAGCACTTCCGGCCTGCACAACCGGTGCACAAACAAACAGGCGACGTAACCATGAAATGGGCAGGAAATCAAAATTTCTGAAGGCTCACATAGCACAGTAACGCATTGCAAACCAGTGCAACATCATTACAGCATTCTGGGTGGTCGCCATGAGGGGCACGTGGCATTTCTCTTCTGCCACCCATTACCGATAAACTATGGCTCTAGACCCCAGCTGAACAGTAAAATAATGAATTCCATGGCTTGAACTGTACAAGCACAGCCACAATTTAAGCTTCGACAAATTCCTTTCAGAGTCCCTTGAAGAGAGCCCACAAGCTGCTTTAACGACAGATTTCCATTTCTCATCAAATTACTTGACAACAGTGGCTGCTCTTTATTCTCTGAAAGTGGTTACCTGTGGTTCCTTTTTTCTTACTTTTGTTCTCATTCTTGGGGTGTTTTAGATCTCGACTTAACCCCAGGAGGAACTTGTTCCCCCCTCCCACCTCAAAAAAGTGCCAAGCGACCCATTCTTTTTTCTATTTTTCTTTGCACGAACTGCTTCGTTTACATGTCTAAAAAGCAAAAAAATGGTGAAAGCAATTTTTGAGGCAAAGAATATAAACGTTCACAATTGCCTGATTGAATCATCTACACCGAAGAAAAGATTTTGAACATCAGTTTCAAAAAGGCAGCTTTCGTTTTACAGCTGTTCCATGATGTACTGCTTCCTACTAGCAGTAGGACACTGCTCAAAACGTGGCACTCTGCACTTACCTTCTCCACCACCTGCACGAGATTCTGGTTTCCTTTCAGGTGCTGTTGCCACTACGCTCCCTTGTCAGGTAATGCCACAGCACTCACCCGAGATAGGTCAACACTCAAACAGCTGTGCATATCTGGCAGCCTGGCCTGAATGTGCACTGATTTTACGCATGATTGAGCTCACTAAAGGTCTGCATAGAGATTGTGTAAGTGCAAAGCCAGACAGAATCGGGCAGTTAAAAATAAGATGTATGGCAACTTACGTGAAGCAGGCATGACAGCGTAAGACAAATGTTCTTGCATGTTTGATGGCCATGCCATCAACTGAAACAGCTTTCAGGCCCATCTGTATCAAAACATTCTGAAAGAAAAACACCAAATACTTTTCAGTGCTTAGTTGTTGATGTACAGCCCTTATACTATTATTTATATAGAACTAGGAAAACCACACCATCTGCATATCACTACTGCACTGTCGACAGGCTAACATGAACGTTAGTAAGGGTGTTTATATATTATACGCAACATCATGCAGACAAACACTAAAATTCCCGAAATTACCCCTCCCACATAAAGACACCCTCTCATTAAATTTTGACTTTCCCCATCATAAATCTAGAATTGTTTCGTTCTTTCAAATGCGGACCATTTGGCACAAAGTTTTCATATCACTGGTCCCTGTGACCACCTAAACCATCGGGGGTGAAAGGCACACAAAAAAGGCAGTGCAGCAGTGAAAACAGGCAGGGAAACATCCAGCCCAGGCAGTTTTCTTTACCTGCACAAGTAACTTGTGCAGGGAAAGAAAACTGTTCAGCTCTGTTGTTCCAAATACATTAGGAGGTTGTCATAACTTGAAGTTATGACAACCTCCTAATGTATTTGAAACAACAGAGCTGAGCTTCAGCAGACACACAAATCCAATTCCTGCAAGCAACATGATCAAAGTTGATAACCAGTTGGTGAAAACTGAACACAACCTGGTCACAGCAGATACACTGGCCTCTATAAACACAATGAGCATAAAATTAGAAGAGCATTAATTTTGCCCCACACCACCTTTAACCCCACACTGACTATATTCACTTACATGCCTTTCCTAAAAGCAGAGGAATTAAATTGCCCATTGAGCAAAAAAGCCAACATTGACAGCATTGTTTGCAGCAGCAAAATGGCACCTCAATTCCCATTTACCGAGAATCATGTAGCTCTGAAGCGTGTCTCGAAAATTAAAGAAAACACACAGAAAAGGAGTGCCACTCCCCTCAATAACACCTCTGGTTAACACTTTCATGACCGCACCGATTCTTATTGATAGTATGTTATCGATGAATACTAATTCAAAATTTGGTGCTCTCCGAGCGCTTCTGGACAGCTAACACTACCGAAAGGGTAAAAGAGGAAGTATTTCATCAGTTTCATTTTCGAGTTTCTTTTCACCGCCACGGAGGGGATTTTTAAAGCTCTTTCAGAGTCGCAAGCATGTGGTGTCGGTTACGGCGTCGATGCCACTCGCCGATGCTCCACAGGAACGGCAAATTTCGACGGATTCCGATGAATCTGAGCTGTAATTTCTGGTTGATAATAGAAGCACAGACTAAAAAGACGACTTCGATTCGTCAAACTTCAGTACAGACGGTGAAAGTGCGTCAAACCGCCCCGGAACATCAGCAGGTATCCGCCAGTGATACCTCCTCAGGCCGTTTTACTGCTGCCGCGTGTTGATGTAAACATATCCAGCCTGTTATAAAGCTCACAGCTCTTATCTGAAGGGTTTCGACTTCAATCGGGCGGGACTTGGCGCCAGCTGCACAAAGAATGGAGCCATGTTTCAACGCGCCGAGAAACTGCTTCGCGCGGTGGCATGATGGGCACTAGTGCTTATATATTTATGTGTGTATGTAAATAACTTTTGAACTTGCAGAACTTATACTTATGCTTTGAACTTATGCAGAACTTATTTTGTCAGGATATTTCACGCATGAAGATCTTGTGCTTGCACTGGTTGTTAGCACACTTAACAATGGCGCAGTGACACTCAAGTGGGTAGTTCTGTACGTCGCTAATTTCACACGGGGCACGGCGACCTGGAGCCAGGATTTAAAAAAGCAAGTGACTGTAAATACCACAGTACAACAACGGACCGCAAAAATCCCGGCACGCCAAAACAGAGCCGCACAGGTCGTAATTTTGGTGAGAACAACTCAGCACGCTGCATTCGCCATCTGTGTGCAGCATGGGCAAACCTGGCACACAATTAGTTCTCGCTCGCCTCGAATGGGCTCTCTGTTGAACGGTAAAACTGTGGCGTGAGGACACGTCAAATAAAAAGGCCCTTAGCAATTTTCAAGCCAGATTAGGCATCAGCATAAGCCGCACGATATGCAGTCCAATGCGAGCAGCGGCTGGCGGCTGGGGCGGCAGCTGCTGTTCCCGCAATGCCCCAGGAAGTGCACGCATGGAAGTGCGCCAATCGTGGAAGAATGCCCTGAGTGCGGGAAAATTTTGATGTATATTTGCTGCACACATGTGAAGAGATTTCCAGTTGGAACTGGCAACATTGCATGAGGTCCACTTTTTTGTTCTTTGCTTTATTTCAACCAGTCACTCCCAGTTATGGGCATTATTTGATTGCAGCTGCAGATTTCTATAAATGAGACAAGCAAAAAGCTGGCTTACTTGAACAGCAAAATCTGTAGATACACAGGCAACTGGCACCGATGTTTCTTCCACAGTGAGCAAGCCCATTTGTTTCTTGACGTCAGTAATGTTGCTTGGGGTGATCCACTCGCCATCACTGGACTCGTCTTCTGAGGAATCATCTTCCTCTTCTTCACCTACTTCATCCAAGGAACTCGCGGGTTCCTGGGGCTCGGAGTGTGCGGGCTCTTCTGCCTGCATTTTATTTGGTCTAACTTGTAGAGAAGTGCGAGCAACACGGGGTCAAGCAGGCACGAAAAAGCTAGGCCCATGCTTACTCCTCAACGCAACCCGTTGCTAGGGCCGGACACGCAGTACCCAACATGTCACATCCAGGCACAAATGCTCAAATACCAATGATATGGTTGCACGTTTACAAATTTGCACCTTTTTCCATGCCAGCAACTTCTATGCAATGATTTCACTGCATCCACTCACACCATGAACAGCCATTCGAGCTTTCAGGATGAAAATTTTTACACTGTTGTCGCAGTCTTTCTGATTTCATGCAAGGCAAGTGCTCTGGAGGCTGTTAGCAGGTGGATAGGCTTGACTATAACAGGCTGCTTGGAGTTTGAACAATGTAGCAGACCCTTCAAATTTGTATCAAGCTGTCAAGTCACCAGTGGTGTCTCATTCTGGAGCTTTCCCACGTTTTTTTTTTGGCAGCTGATATTGCTTACACACACTGAAAGCAGAGCCAGATTGAAAATGGCCAAATTGTGATGTACACAACCTTGAAGCTCCACACAAGGCATGCAACAGCAGAGGGTTACAGATTTGTTGCGACCAGTGCAGTTAACCTGATAAGTATGGGAACTTTGTTTCTGCCTCAATTAGTTGCAACAGCTGGCTATCAAACCCATGAGCTGGAGCTCAGCAGCATGACTCCTTAGCCACTAGCAATCCCAGATTCACGCTGAGCTGCCGTGGGCAATAACTCTTACTGGAGGAAATGCAACTCTCAGTGCGCTCAACGGCCGAACACCGTAACAACCATTACTAATGGTGCAGTAAAATTGTGAATTTCTTTGATACTGGCATGAAACACTACTCCTCCTGTGGAGCCAGAATGCTACGCACATAGCTGCCATATATGCCTCCCCTTTGCTAGGAATTTTATTGATTACTAGTACAGGCCACAGTAGCTATGCCAACAGAAAAGAATGAACAGAAAGTAAGCAACAGGGGTTGTAATGCACAGTGAGAAAGGAAAGTCACTGAACATTGAGCAATGTTCTGTTTTAAACCCAGATACCAAACAAGCATTCAAAAAGTGATATAACATCTTGTCATTTCAGCAGGTGTCAATTAAAGTCAATGTGTAGGCATTGCAAAGACAGCCAACCCTCAAGCCAAATACCTCATAGTCAGTCATTCAAAAATCTACATCCCTTTTTAATGAAAGTAACAAAATCCTTATTAGTTTTAGCTTGAATTAGCAGGCCATCTTAACATACCCTTGGCTTTCCTCTTTGCAGAATAGTGAACACCAATAGATAAAGAACACTCTCTCTCACTACACCACACTGAGCTCCCCAGCTGTCAAGCACGAAGATGCATTGTAGTCACTTCCACACATTATCATCAGTGTTGCAGTTATTTTAAATGTTTACCTGACTACGTGCTTTCCAGGATTATAAATTGGTTGCATGATTTTGCAAAGCTTGTAAAAGGATCTGAGCATAAGACTCTGTTTATTAAATGTGCCATATTAATATTTTTCACTAGTCATATCAAAGAAGAAAGTTGCAATGAATGTCCCTACCCATACATTCCAGTGTATACACATCACACAAAAAAAGGCACGGGCAAACTCGGTGTGCATTATCTTTGTACTAAAAAATTACACCTGCCAATTATATACAGATGAACCTCGTTATAACAAAACTGAAGGGGTGCCCCGATTTGCTCTTTATAACCAATATTTCGTAATAGCTGCAGCGGCCATTTACTGCAAATATGCACTGCACTAGTCCAAAACTGATAGCGCGCTAAATTGCTTCCCGCTGCATGGCAGTACGCAACAAAATAACCACATTCTGGAGATAAAAAGGAAAAGCCATGCAACTACTTTATTGCGGATCTAAATACATAACCCGTATTTCAGACTTAGCTGCAAAGACGTCCCTAATTGGACATCGATGCATTTTCCTGATGCGAACGATGGCTTGCGCAGCTTCGTGCCCGATGTGACAGCTTTAGTCATAGCCGCCTTCTGATCTAGCATTATAGTGGGGCTATTCAATCTACAGTCTCTGACTCACCGAAAACTCCCCAAGAAGCAGACCGGTGACCGCTTTTCCCATACATCCCTATGGGAAGGGGGAATCCTCCGACTACCCGCGGACTGTCCATGGCGCGTCCGAGATTGTAAATCGAATAGCCCCAGTCCCTCCCTCTTCCACTCCCCGCCTGGCGCATTCATGTTGCTCAAATCACGCGTGCAGCACGATAAAAGATGCTCAAAAAAAAAAAAAAAAAAACACGCTTAACTTTAGCGACATGGCTCTCGCGCCACTCGTCAGCGAAGGACAACTAGGGTGCCTCGATGCCAGCATTGCGCGCGTGAATCGAGGCACCCTACGTGACAACAATCAGCGAGGCACGTTGCGGCTGGCGCTTGTGCATGCAGTGTGCATTGACTCCATGCCTTATGCAGTGAGAGGAAGGTGGGAATGGCTTCATGGGTGCAGAGTGTGCATGGCACGCCGTACAGCTTTGCACACCGTCTGAAATCTGCCTTGGCACTGTCGTGAAAGCGGCTCAAAATTTTATTGCCTAATAAAGTTTGTTCGTTATATCCCGTAACAGCCAAATTTTACCTCGTTAAAACAAGGTTTAAAATACATTGGTTTCTATGGAGACTTCTATGGAGACTTCCATTTAGGTCCCCTGTGGATGCTTAGCAAGTGCTGAAATCTTGTGAACATTCTGATTTTTTCCTTTTCATGTCCACCAGAAAAATGAACACTGTGGACGGGAATAAAAGTCTCCACCTCATGCTCAGCCACAAGATGCCTTGGCAATGCGGCAGGCAGATGCAATGAATGTGACTCCTTTAGTTAAACATAATTGACCGACTATGCGCTAACCATTTTTATCGCCATGCGGACTACCTTAGCAACATAAATAATAAAGAACACAAACAAAAAAATTAAAACGCGGAGGAACATAAGCAATTCACAATCAATACAGATTGCAGATGACAGCAGCAACCTAATTTTTACACACTCCTATGCTTCAGTAGACAAAGACAAAATACGAGTTTGATTCACTCAAAAGATTTCCACACCAGAACAACAATCAAGCCAACTTTAGGCCAATTTAAAGCAATCAAGCTAAATATTGAAACAATTACGCTAGATACTAAGGAAAACACAACACGAAAGAGGGGGACTCTCAAGCCACTTTCACGCAGTTTCTATGGTGTCACAGGGACTAGTTTGTGTGACTGGCAGCACTAACAAAAGCTACTGCCAATAATATTGATTCTGCCATTGTAGCAGTGCCTGCTTGCCCCACTCAAATGCTAGCATAGAGCCAGCAAATTGGTTACAGTAGAACCTCGTTGTACTTAAAAAAAAAAATGCAAGGAAGAAACGTACTATCCGGGAAAACGTATGATCCACTGCAGTAAAAAAAAAAAAGCAATCGAGACAAACATGAGCATTTAATGGCCTTTTTCACTTGTTCATGTCTGTCAACGTCATAGGTCGGCAAAACAGAAAGAACTCACTCAAACTCAATCACAATTTTTTTCATTCATGCTGTACTCAATCAAACTCAGACTCAAAAAGCTCGTCTGTTCACAAAATCACTCGTACTCACTCATCAAATACTCATTTGTAATCATACTCACTTGTACTCAAACTCATTTGTCCTCACGAGTATTCGTACTCAATCTGTACTCATGAGTACTCACTGTACTCATGAGTACTCATTCTGTACTCATGAGTAATCAATCTGTACTCATGAGTACTCAATCTTCTGTACTCGTGAGTACTACTCATTCTACACTCACGAGTACTACTCATTCTGCACTCATGAGTACTACTCATTCTGCACTCATGAGTATTCAATTTGTATTACTCACGAATAATCAACTTACCTGCACTGTTAGCTAGGTCGAATCTCGAATGGAAGAATAAATAGAAAAAAATAAACTGTTTAATTGATTAGAAAAACACAGGTTACATATATGTCAGGACAGAGGAAGAAACATCTGACGCGGTGCACTGTCGTAGGGCGACTTACTGCGCGAAGGCGAGAGAGAGAGAGAGCGCGAAATGGAACGTAAGCACTCGCGTTGCGTCTGGCGTCTCCTCTTGTTTCAGGAATAAAACAACGAAGTCTAAGCCGGGTCGGGCTCAGGGGAGCTCGGGACTTGTCGGTGTGGCCGTGGCCATAAACTGCGGTTTTGTGCGTGTCTTCGGGTGGCAGCTTTTGTCGTCCGTTTTCGTTTCCGGGCGCGCTGATACTCTCGTAATCGTGCTCCAAATCTGGATTGTGCCTGCCCGCAGGCACAATGAAACGTTTGCGTAGATTGACGTCCATTCGTATCCAGATCACTGTCCGCTTATTCACAGATGCTCGATGCTGGCGTTGGTTTTTTATTGTTCCGTATACTAGAAACTTCGTTAAGAGGATGTTCGTCTCGTTAAGTTTCGGTGAATTTCAAATCTGCTTGATTTTATTGTGTGTGTGTGCCGTGGGATTGCCTTCGTCAGACCTGAACTTGACAGTGTTTACGGCGTTGTGTTAGCCGCGCCACTTCCGTCGGCGATTGTGTTCGTGTAGCTCGTCGCGTGCTTGATGCATATGGGGGCGTAGACGTACGGTTTGTCCGGTGGCGAGCTGCGCTGTGTAGGGATGGCATAGTTCGGCGCATTGAGGACGTTGCTTGAATTGACGTGTGCGTTCCGTATGGTGCGGGAGCCAATTGGCTTTTCGTTTAGTGTGCGGTAGCGTGGCGTTTTCGAAGGGTGGCATGGCTGATCAGCCAAAGTCGTTGCAGCTCCGTGCTCGCAGTCACCGTGGTTGTTTCGGAAGTGAAACCGTTGTGGTGGCGAAGCGGGCGTAGTTCGTGCCGTCCGTTCGGTCCCATATTCCTTGGCATGACTTCATCGTTAGGGCATTCGATGCCTTCGTCTGGATCGGGTTCATTCGTTGCCATTCTTGATGTGTCCGTGTCGTCGCTCAAGCCCTTGTCTTTTGCCCGTTGTTTCGAGAATGCCATAATCGCTATCTCTCCCATACAAGCAGGCTCCGTTCGTCCCGAGTTCGCTTGCTCGTGGTTGCGTCCTCTTGTACGAAATGGTGTTTATCGTGCGAGTCTCGGTCGGAGCGTGGGTGCCGGGGATCTTGTTCGTTCTGGCTCGGACATGCCGCATGCGCTGGCCGTGTCGTTGCTCGTTGACGGACCTACCTAAACGAGTCTTATGTCGTTCGTCCGCTGGACATCGGGCTGGAGCAGCGGGTGCGGAGAGCTCGTACGTTCCGGTAGGGTTGAACCACGTGCGCTGGCTCTTTTGTTGCTTGTGGCCAGGTGATTTCTGCGGTTGTAACATTCGCTGGCCAAGTCCAGATAGCAGCAGTGGGAGCGGAGGATGTCGCGAATAGTAGTTTCCTCCGTTTGTGCTGGCTTGGTGGCGTTCCGTGCGCTGTGCATTTCGTTCGCCGTGGTCAGCTCCACTGGTTGAAGTTGGATGTCGTTCGGTGCCTCTGGTGCGTTTCGTGCGCTGTGCGTCCAGTTTTATCTAGGAAACTCCCCTATAATTGGTGTGCGGTTGTACGCCACGTATGGTGCATTTCGGCCGCCGTGCGTCTTGTTCGCTTGTCGTGGCCATATCCACCAATCCGGATGTGATGTCGTTGGTTGCGTGGACCGGCGGCGGGACAGCACGAGCGAAAAATGTACGTACTGGCTCCGTTGCGTTCCGTGCTCTCAGCGTTCCGTTCGGGTACGTCTGTACCGGAATAGCGGGTGCCAGGAACGTGGTGCCTTCTGGCTCGTGCACGCTGCGTACGTTGCGCGTCTCGTTGCTCGTTGCTGGAATGACCTGCGCGCGGGCGATGTAGCTCGTGGGTGATGTAGCAGAGCAACGTGTGTTCGTTATCTCGCCAGAAATGCACTGACCTTCAATGCGTTTCCGTAATCGTGACGATTACCTGGGAGATGTCCGGTGAGCACGCAATCACAATTTTGCATGCGTCGTATTGTTCATGTGCGTGCCGTCGTGCATTCTGCCTATGTCCGGATCTCGTGCAGTCCAGGCACCGTGAGAAACATGCGGCCGGCTCTCGCCAGTTGTCTTTGAAAACTTTCTCGTTCATCACGCACTCTTAACAACTTACTTGATCATATTGTCAAGTTTCTTAAGATCGTTTTGTTGTACCTTGCGATAGGGCACTGCATATGTTATGCGGCTGATGACGAAGGCCTCCACTAGGCAGAGCGTCTCGCATTCCTGGATGCCCCCGTGTTTGCCTGATACTCGACCGATCATGCGGCTGATTTGTTCACACGTGGATTTAAGTTTGTTAAAGGAGTACTGACACGAAATTTCAAAGCTGAGATAACTATGTAAAACGCTTCCTTTTTATCAGGAGATATCTCCCAGCAAGTTTCAACAGCAACCGTTCAGCGAAACATATTTAAAATCCATTTTAATCTTCGCCCGCACGAGAAAGCCCAGAGCGGGCCGACGTGACATCATCTGCTACGTGCCCCAAACTGCCGACGTCGGGGCTCCCGTGACGAAGCCGACGCGCTGGCTGTGGTTGGCGCGCGCTGCTCGGGCGTGTGTACACGTCATGGTTTTGGACTGACGTCATGCTGCCCGGGCCTGTGGGGACGGCGAAGACCTCAGCCGGTCTGGGCGCGCGCGTGTGCTCGCTCGCGCGCGCTTCCAGAGAGGCAGCGATACGGCAAGAATGGTGACGCCATGTGATACATGCTGTCATGGCGGCCGCTCGGTGTTTTTTTGTCGAAACCGAAACTGGCACGAATAAACGACGCCGTAAATGAATGTTTACGCTGCGCTCGACCGTCTAATCTGTCATTCTATGATTATTGGGCTGATAGGCACGCATAGCAGCGAAAAAAACGTAACATAAAAATTTCGTGTCAGTACTCCTTTAAGGGCAATGGCGTTATTGCATTTGCTATTACTCCCTTCTAAAACGTCCACCGAACGTTTAACACAGCTCGGGATGCACAATACGATCACCGAGCTCATAGAGGCTCAGTACACGAGTCAAATCATGCGACTATCAATGACAACTACTGGCAGGCAAATCCTTGAAAACCTCCGCATCGCTCTACCCCCTACCACTGAAGACAGAGCGGCCATCCCTCCCCCTTGGCGCCGCAAACTAATCGTTAAACCTCTGCCCCGTAATATGCATCCTGACCGAAACTCAGGAAGAAGGCAAGCCCGAGCAACAGCCATAACAAAACAATATGGCAGCCGTAAAGGCGTGTATTATGTAGACGCAGCGGGGCCCACACCGGAGGGCATCTGTACGGTTGAGGTCCTGCATGAGGGAATACAGGTGGATGGACCATCGGTGAAAACGAGTAAAATTGAGTTTGCTGAAGAGACGGCTATAGCTTTGGCCGCCACTCACTCTGACGCAACGCACATAATGTCTGACTCAAAACAAGCTTGCCGAAATTTCATCAGGGGTCGGATAGCACTCCTAGCTAGAAAGAACATTCTCACAAATGCCAATCCAGAAATATCCGACACCATAAAACAACTTGTATGGGTACCTGGCCACGAGGGAGTAGAGGGGAACGAGTCTGCGCACAAGCCGCCCGAGCGTTTCTCCCCCGGAGTTCCTCCGACTTCCCAGGCTCTGACCGTACACTTGTACCTTACCCGCTAACCACATTCTCTGAGGTCACAACATACCTGCACCACGGTAGGCGGGAGTTCCCGGTGCCCGCCAAGGGCCTGGATAGAACTGAGGAGCGCCATCTTCGCCGGCTGCAGACGGGCTCATTCTACAGCCCCGCAATGCTCAAACTCATCAACCCGTCCTTCTCGGGTTCGTGTAACTTCTGCGGTCAGTGGGCAGACACATATCATATGGTATGGGCCTGCCAGTATAATTCCAGGGTTAAAAGTCAAAGTGAAGCCAACGAGGGAGGGCTAGGAGGCGGCCCTGTCCGGCTGCTCGGACCTAGAGTCTCAGCGGGCTCTCGTCCAGCGGGCACGGGCGGCGGCCTCGACCAATGGGATCCCGGACTAAGGAATACCACCCACGCAAGAAAGGCCTAACCGCCTCTCCCTCTCTTTAACTCTGTCTTGTACATTAAGAAAGTTTTTCCTCCTCCTCCTCACACAGCCTCCTGCTCTCAAACAGCGCCGCTTGCAGGGTCCTCTGCCGTTTGGTGTCGGAGGCAGCCTGAAGTATCCTTGGCACATTCGTTCGTTTGGAGAGATGGCAACGTTCTCCGTTGTCCTCTAGAAGACGCAAGACGATGTCGTCTTTACGGCCAGAGCAGGGTAGCCTTCGTAATCGTAGTGCGCTCACGAACTGCTGTTTCTTCGCAGAGGATAGGACGTAGCGTTCCGTTGAAGACAGCAGTGTGTTGACCACCACTGACATGGAGTCCGTCGGTGCCTCACGTCTGCGTGCCGCACTCTCGTAGTCATGGTGCGGTTCGTCCACGTTGTTCGTCTCTTCGTCCGTTCGTCCTCTCATGGCCTCAAATCCTGATCCTGTCGACTGCAACATCTTAGCTAGGTCGTGGCTCGAATGAAAGGCTAAACAGAAAAAATAAAATGTTTAATTATGCGAGGCTAAACAAGGCGTCGCACGCGTTCAACTGGATATTATGATGTCCGATTTACAACTCACAAACGTGCTTAGGTGTACTCGGATATTTTATTTCCATTGCTGGGGCAAATTCCACCGCCACGCCTGTACGGTGGGGCTATATGCTCACTTGTTAATGGCACTACACGAGACCATATTACTAGCGAACCTGAGCAAAATGTTTCAAAACGGGAACCTAATAAAACCATATGGGTGCACGTACATCAGCCAAATTGTCGCTTGAATACGCACAGCAGAATGGTGCGGACAATTTCGGTGAGACAAACGTTACAAACCACGCAGTCGGTTTGACGCGAGTTACGTAAATTAACTGCGACTGTTGAAATGAGCGGTTCGGCTCACGAAACGACTACACAGCGTGACATGCGTCTACGCAAACTTCTGAAGACCGAAAAAGAGGGACTTCAGTACGCCTAGTACGTGAATTGTTAACAGCCTCCACCGCCTCTCCCCTAAAACAACTGGAAGGGAGCAACCACAATGAAGCCGCCACGCGTTCACAGGCCGCGTCAACAAAAATAACTGCAGCAGTCAACAAGTGCCATAGGAGTAGAGCAACTGCGGCCGCGTTTCCCGCCAGGCCCTCACCCCCTCGTTTTTCCCTCTTCACCGTGACCCCTTTGCAAGCGACCGCCGAGAAATGCTTACAGCGCCAAACAGGGACCGGGAAAGGGGGGAGGTGCAGTTCTCGTTGGCTAATTTTGCCATCCTTGACTGTTAAGCTGCACAGCGGCACCGCTTAATGTTTGCGACTCGTACACGCGCGTCCGGACTCGAGCTCGTGATAAAACTTGTTTGCACTGCTGTACTCACGAGTGCATATACTCAAGAGTGCAAGCACTCGCAAAACCAGTATTCATGAGTATTGTACTCATGAGTACTGTGTACTCACGAGTACTGTGTACTTCCGAGTACTTTGTACTCACGAGTACTGTGTACTCATGAGTACTCAAACTCATGAGTACTCATACTCATGAATACTGTACTCTTGAGTACTCATAATCATGAGTAGTGTACTCATGAGTACTGTACTCACGAGTAGTGGACTTACCCCTGTACTCACTCGTCATCATACTCACCTTTTTTTTCTGCGTGTGTACTCAATCATCATCGTACTCACTCCTGAGTTTGAGTACAAATGAGTGTACTCACGAGTGAGTACGCCGACCTATGGTCAACGTCTGCTGGCGCATGCCACGACCCTTTGAGACCAAGAGCTCCTTCTCTAAACATTGCAGACTTTTGTCCGCACCGGGATTGTCTTTCGCACGAAAGTAGCTCCGCACTGCTTCCAAGCCAACTACGGCCTGAGCATATGTGGCCACCGGAGACGCCACCTCTTCCTCCCCGTCGTCGCCGCCATCTTTTTCGGAGGCTTCGTCTAGCGCCGGCACTGCTTCATGGCGTGATTCCACCATGATTTCGTAGGCGGCCGACGAGGCGGTGAGGCCGAGCCCACGTTTATTGCGGTTGCGTAGGCTGTGCCATGGACAGAACGAGACGCGTAAAATGAGGCTGCCGTTCCCGAGGTGTGCAGAATCTGTTCTAGGCGCAAGCTGGCCGATAGTGCTGATGGTGATTGTCACGCTGGTGAAGATGATGATGATGATCTTCTAAGGTTAGCGTTTTGCACGTTGGGACACTATTATAAAGGCGACGTTGGATTACCAAGTGACTCCGGTACGCCCAGCACTGTGGAAAAGCTGCCACGGTGACCCAGCCGGCCCGACTGCCACTCGCCGCCTGCTTATTGCGCCGCACGCGCTGAGACTCGGTCCGCACGTACGTCAGCATGTTTTTTGTTCACTGTAAAATGTGCCATCCGATCAAAGTTGGATATTTAAAACTTTTGGATGCACTTTCCGGGAAATCGTGTATCTAGGAACGTAGTAACCGGGAAAAAAACGCCGTATTGCTAAAAGGCATTTTTTAAGTTCATAACTGAGAGTGTAGTAACCCGGAAATCGTATGAACAGGGAACGTATCAACGGGGTTTTACTGTATTCTGTTTCTGACACCTTGTAAATGACTGACATTCTGTACGGGCAATTTGAAAGTTCGTCAATACTAGTCCTTCAGTGTTTCGTAGTCAGAATTTTTTTCAGGGCTACAACGAAGTTCAGCATGCAATCAAAAAAGTAGTTTTTATAAATAAAACAAGAATGCAAGCTGCCTTCATGATTTTTTCAAATCATTTGTGCAGCCAGCTGTCCTATTTTCTTTTTTTTCACACTACCCTAACAAAAGAATGTACAGTCAACAAAAGGCTTGTACAGTCAACAAAGCGGCGTACTCCCGACTGCACGGGAGACATCTAGTGATAACGCCTGGTTTGAGACCGGTAGAATGTGAGCATGTGCGGCCCGTATCAGCGCGAGGTCTGGTCCCCTTGTCGCTGTGCCCGTCGCCTTGGCTTCCGTACCTTCTTTCGCCGTGAGAAGCGCTGGCTGCGCTGCCGGGCCGGGAAACAATAGCGGAGATTACCCACCTCAGAGCGCTGTGGGGGTTTTCCATCTGCATTAGCTTTGGCGCACAGCTGTTTATTGCATCATCGTTCTGCCAATACCCTGCATGAGTACCACGTGCACCACTATCCGGTTTCTGCGCTCGGCTTTTCACGTCACTGCAGACGGGTTAACGTCATAATACTTAATGAACTGTGCAAGCAATCATGGACCGATATCTAGTCACTCTAGAACACCAGCAGCGATGCGTTTTCGGCGATTGTTGTTCGTTTTCTCGCATGCAGAAAAAAATACCCCATATAAATTGCACAGGGCGCCGTGAAAGTTAAGCGTTGCACGTTTTTAAACGCAGCCAATGCTGTACTAACGCTTGCTAATCCCCACTTTTGTTTCCAGGCCCGGCAGCGCATCTCACAGTGAAAGAAGGTGCGAAAGCCAAGGCAACACGCACAGCGACAAGGGAAAGCACTGATGCGGGTCACGCATGCTCACATTCTACCAGTCTCAGACCAGGCATTATCACTAGGTGTCTCCCGCACAGTCCGGAGCACGCCTCACAAGCATTATAGACAAGTGTTTTTCCTACTGTACTTATGAGGTTCTACTTCTGTGGCTGGTGTAATGGTTAAAAGTGCCACAGGTAGCAATAGCTTACATCCGCAGCAAAAGAATTACACACGTTTTGAGAGAATCAACCATCTGACTCATACGATAAAGGCACGTGTGTGCTACAATTCCGCAACCAAACACTAAAGGTTGTTTGACAGCACGTACTGTGTGGGCTAAACCTCCACAACCAATCACTAACTAATCACTAACTAATAGTTGTGTGACAGCCCGTAATCGAGTTGACGGTAGTGCTTGACTACTTACAGCCGAAGAGCCGAAGAACCCCGGCGAGGCAACTACGTCTCTTGGTGCCCCAGTTCCTTGCACCTAGACGAGGCAGTAGCACACAAAGTGATGCATTAATGTCCCACACATGCTTTAAGTTGCATAAAATAGAATAAAAAAAGAGAAGAGAATAGACGCGCTGCAAACGAGCCTGTGTCACCTGGATGTTCTTTGGGGTCTTGCAGAGGTGGTCTGTGCCCACGTGCTCCTTTTCTAGCAAATACGTGAGAGCAAGCACCTTGATGTCAACAGCAGACAAGCTTGGGTAGTCCCCGGTGAGCTTGGAAAAATCACTTACTGCAAGAATGACCATAGTTGAATTTCAAGTTTAGTGTCCGGACGTAACTAGCACAGGTAGAGCGAACTATAAAGGTGGCACATTTTCACTCACTTATCTTAATCACCTCTGGTGGCGGCACCCTATAATTAATTTTATATGGGAGGACTTGAAGTCGCTGCTTCGTAGCTTTGTCCTTGATTTCATTGATGACTTCGGGCAATGTGTAGATGTTTTCGCCGATTTCCTGGAAGGACGATTACGACCATGCTTTCTAACTCGAGGGCGAATTGAGAATCGAGCAGCAATTATAAAGTTTGAATGCTTACTTGCAAGGCTGAGTTCTTTATGAATCCTCCAGAGTCTACTACCAAATGTTGGACGCGTGCGTTCGACGGCAACGTGACAGCCTCCATTTTTGTCAACTAAAGAACTGCAATCATTTCTTTTCGTTTTTTTTTTTTTTTTTTTGGCTGGGCTTGGCTTGCATTTGGCTTGGCTGCCCTTAAGCTTTCGAGGTGCACCACCTGCACGTCAGCGGTATAACCCATAGGATTAGTGTGATAAAGTTTCTCCCAAATAATTGCTTGAAACAAAATGGTTGACCAACTCGTTCCATCAGCTTTTATTTAGGTAGTGATAAGTCTTGCATGACGTCATAATGGTGGCACAATGACGGAATTCCGGCCTTCGGCTCCTGCCATGGAGGCTCCTGCCTTTCGCTGCATGGAGGAAAGAATTTCGCCGCTTTCGCCAGTTTGATTCGTGGTTTCGTCCTGCGGTAGTGGGAGTGGAATCAAAGTCCTAAGGCTTCTCCATACTGCCGTGGTCGGACGCATAGATTTTCATACAACAATAACTCTGCCTTAATTGTGCTCAAACTTAGCAGGAAAAAAGCTCGCATGATGTGGTATGTTTTTTCCTCAAACGGCACAAAAATGTCCTGTATTTTGGGTGGGGGAAGGGTCCCTCGAGCAAACAGATTTTTAATTGTTAACAAACGGGTCGAACTCGTGACCTTCGACCAAAACTTTTGGGAAGAGTAGTTTCCACTTGGGCTGGTCACGTAGTTGGGCGAGTTGACAAGCCGTGGACTGCCGGGGTAACAGATTGAGCACCGAGAGAGAGGTCTAGAAAAAGAGATAAGGAATTTCGGAGGCAAAGAGTGAACTCGAGCGGCGCGGGACAGGATCAGCTGGAGGCCGATGGGAGAGACCTTCGGCCTGCAGTGTAGTGACGAAGCAAAACTTTTACTGGGTCGATGCATGCAATTTAAAAAAGAAGTTAGAGAAGCTGCACCATCCGCAGTTAAAAAATAAGAACTTTACTCCGTGGTTTTCACAAAGCCTCGGCAAACAGGCACCGAAACAGCATGCAGAGTCCAGCGTGGACAACATACGCAGCTTGGCACCTTCTGAGCCATGTTCTGAGCTGAAGCAACGCGAGCTTCGCTGGAGCAGTATTCAATAACAAAAACAAAAATAACGTCATTGATGACGCAACAAACCTGTAAATGCCTGTAAACATGGAGGAAATGCCATGGCCATGAAACACCACCAGAAGTGACGTCAGACAATTTTCAGTGTTACCGGGCTGTAATCTTGAATTGGTATAAAAGACGCTGCTGGAATTGCTAAAGAAAAGGGAATTTTTTTTTTCGCAGCAAGGAAGTAAGTAGTGAAGAGGAAAATACACTTGAAACGTCTGGGTGCCCTCAGTAACCTATCGTTGTCAGAATCAATGTTGTCGAGACGACAGTCGTGGACGGCCACAAACACACCTTGCAGGTGTTAATACCACTAATTATGCTAATACTACAATCATTAGACAATTTACAAGCTTCCCCATACTATATGGCTTCCCGTAGCGCCTACCGACAGCGCAAACTTGACATGTAGAAAGAAAGGACTCAATATAACTGATATAACCGATATCACCTTGTCCTCCTCAAGCTTGGGCCAGAGGCTGCTTTGGCTGTTTGACTTTAATATGCGTTACAAACTTCATTTTGCCCTATGCAAACTAGTCAAAACATTCCATGAGCCCAAGTTTCTAACCTCATTTAGATTCAACTGCGGCAGACCTAAACCTGCCTAAACATACGTCAAGTACAGAAACATGTCACAGGCGTACCGGCATACACAGGAACAGCGTGCCTGAGCGCAGTCGTTCGCTAAATGCATTTCAACGAAGCCAACGTTACTACAGCTGAATAAATTTAGCTTTTCGCTTTTTTTTCCCCTTTTCAGACCAAACCTCGGCGTAGAAACATGCAGTTTCTGCATTGTTAACACCAGTTACAGCTTAATCTCTTTCCGTGATTCGGCGATGTCTGTAACACTTCCTAAAACCGCTGGAAAGTGTGAAAATAAACTTTTTAACTCTGCACAGGCGCGCTGGGATATCGCCAGTATCGCAGACTGCGTGTCGCGTTGCAACGTAACGCCTCAACGAGATTCGGCGAGATGTTTCATAGAACAGGAAGTCAGAAAAAAAAAAATCACGTGATAACAAATGGTGGATTCTTATCATCTTGCGGAGGGAGTTGTAGTGATGTGACCGTTGGTTCTTAATTTAAATGGTCGCCAGCTTGATCGTTGTGTTTAGGCCCGTGTTATCGAATTTTATGAGTATGCAAGGTAAGATAATTGTCGTGCTATGTGTTTGATCAACCGTGTGCTCACTGCTTTTCATGTATTTTGTGTGAGCCAAGGTTACGCTCGGCAAATTATTTGCTTTCGTCTCCGTGTATGGGCGTTAAATTGGTTTGTGCAACAAATATTGTGCAGGCTTCAGGCCAGTCCCACCGTGCCGTAAGCGTGAATTGAGGTGAACCGTTATTGCCGCCTGGCAGTGCTGTTGCCGATTTCTTGCCCGTGCTGTCGGGAGGGAGGGAAGAGAAGCTTCGGGGAGGCCCCTTTCGGCTCCGTTATGTTTCCGCCTTTGGCAGGAACAGCGAGTCGGGTTACCTCAGCCGCCTAGCTAAAAGAGCTCTACCGATACTGGCGTGCGCGTACAGTTTCGTTCGTATGCGAGCAGCGAGCGTTGCCTAGTGCTCGTCGCGGAGTGACATTAGGCCTAAGGGATGCGAGGAGATTCCCTTCGGCTTTCCGACGTTTTCTCCGCATGTAAAGAGGTGAGACAACTACCCCATCAGTACGCTCGACTTGAAGCGAAAATGTTTATTCTGCTTGCGCCCTGCAAATTGCTAGTTGCTGTGCTTCTTGATGCACAAGTCCTGAGCCCTTTAGCTTGCTCGACGAGCAGCTGACCAGCACGGGTTCGTTATCTGCTGGCTAACATGTTTCTGGAAAGGCTATCCGACCGACCAAGGTCCGTGTCTGACGCATTGCGCGAAGTCTGGTGTAATCGCAGTGCGTCAGCATCGGTGGTAGGCATGAGGCACCGCTATGCAGGTTGATCATGTTCCCCACCTAAATTTTTTTTTAGCCGTACTTATCGGTTAGTAGTAACGAGAACGTTGTTATGCGGCTATTATGCTGATAATTACGCTGCGCATTTGTTCGACGTTAGTTTAGCCTGAACTGTTTACCCCGATACCGCCGTGGTGTGCGGTCAAATTCCGCTCCGTAAATATCAGAGCTAAGACTGATGGTCATTGCACATCAATACGAAATACCGCAGTGATGTTACCTAGCGCTTCATGTTCATCTCGATTTTTAGTTCGACGGCGGGAGGCGACGTTTTGCAAACAGGTGTTGGTGGCGAAGCTCCTCTATTGATTTTGTATAATGGGGTGAATACGTTTTTATTTTCGCTTTCTCTGAAAGCCATTATCTATAAGCACATTGAATTATTTTGCCTTAACCAGTGACATGGTCTTGCTGAAATGACGTTTTCTGTTTACCTTGCAGCTTGTGCTTCATTGTGAATCAAAGTGTTGATAATCGCCTTTTTATTCGTGCTCCATACCTGTCTGTATCATTTAACCTGGCTGCTTGGTTGAGTGATGCAAACACGTATTTAGCGCACACACAAATGTTGTTTTTCAAATTGGAGCATTGTATAAGAGAACAATAACAAAGCTTGTTGGACCTATGGGGCTGTTACCACGTGTGGGCTCTTTGAAGTCTGATGCCATTTTGGACATATTTAGGACCACTGCAGTTGAAAGTCAATGTATTCATACAAAAATATACCTTAGACCCGCGTAGTTTCAGTGGGTAGCTTTAAAGACTTTTTTTTTTTTGCCTACTGTATCTTTTACGTGGGTAGTACTATTTGTAGAAAGCTTCTGGGCCATACCGAAAGTTCATAGGCCATAAAAAATTCAACATACAAGTTTACCCCTTGAGTGAGGTTAAAATGTTTTATGCCAGAAAGAATAAAAAAAAATTACCTTCCTTTCTCACTGTTGTAAAATAATTCATCCACCTGTGAACATTAAGCTTTGGCTTTGAATTTTTTGTGGCCGAGCAACTTTAGGCTCAGCCTGGAAACTTACAACAAATAATGTCCATGTTGGTTTAATTGTGTGTTGCCCTTGTATTGCTACATTTCGCGGTTGCAAGTGCTGTGCATAAGGCAACTTGTATGTAGAAGCGGGCAGTATTATACTAGGTTTGTTTTAGCATGGAATCATGGGAGCTTGCTTCCTTGAGTTGCTGAGTTATTAGTGTTAAAACTATGTTGTTGGGATTAAATTCTCCTCAGCTAGGGAAATTTTACTTGACTAGGGAAGCCATTATGCCAGGTGGCATTTTGCTGCTTTGTGTAGCACGACGATGCAGTCAGCCCTCTCCCAGGCTAGGGAAAACCATACCACTCCTTATGTACAGGGCTGTGTAGGGCTGTTGAGAATGCAGGTTATCACATTATTTCCGACATCCGATACAACAAGTTGGACTGCCTGCCTTCCGAAGCAGGTGGAATTTTTATTCCTTTGCATTGAGCTCTGGCCAAATGCCCAATACTGCCCTTTTATGAAGTGCGCTTTTTCCTGTTTGCCCATATAAAAATGCTTGGCATGTACAGCCTCGTTTCTGAAAGGGGGCAGCACTACTCCAGAGTGACAGTCAGTTTGTCGCTATTCAGCTTGGGATTTCGTAGCTTTGTTTATTGCGGGCTGTCACATACGGACTAAGTTAATTGAACAATTAACAATTAATTGAACAATTAATTGCAGTTACTACGCAAGATTCCAGCATGAACATGTCAGCGGTTGAACAGTTGTGGATACTGTTGTGTGCTTGAAACTGAGTTTTAAGTAGCATGTTCTGCCCTGTAAAATATTGTGCATTCTAGCAATGAGGACCACAGATCCATGATCTATTTACGAGTGCTTTGGTGCAGGTCTATAGCATCTTGATGAAACAGCATGGTGCATTTGTAAAAATGGTTTTTCTGGTTCTCTGCTCCTTAGTTCAAAATTTTTCAAAAAGCATGCATTTTGCAATATATATGCCAGCTATAATTTATATAATAACGGTTACCGCTTCATGCCGAAATGCTTCAACCCTCCGTTGTTGATATTGCTCAGTCAATGCAATTCAGGCCTTTTTTCCTTTCACGTACCATCAACTTCATACCCGCTCGTGCACTTTCCCCTCCAGACAATTGAACATTATCACGCTGTATGTAACAACAGGGGAAATGAATGAGCACCAATTTAGCAACGGTCTGTTGCTGCTGGAAGCCCGAGCGTAATGCAAGTTGACCAAACGAAATGTGATTCTCGGCAGCTTGCAGGGGATATAAAACGACTTTGCCCTTCCCTAGCTGCGACTTTATTTGAGCGATGAGGCTGCAGGAGGGCTCCACTGCAAAACAGTGAAAGCCCACACCCGATGTGGGCAAACTTTTTGCATTTAATAATTTGTTTAAAAAGTCCGACACCTGCAAATTGTTAATACTTGACAAGTGTGACCGCAGGAGCTGCTCAGTGCCTAAGCCGTTTGCTGCTGACCACAAGTGGCCTCGATATCCCTTCCCCACGACCGTTTTTCTGAAGTAGATGGAAATCGAGAACGTCCGTGTATCGAGCTTTTGATCCACGTTTAATATCACCAGCGAGTTAAAATAAGTGTCGGCCTGAAACATAAGCTGCGCCTCGGAGCAGAGATATAGCACGACGCATCAAATGCGCTAGTTTTAAAAAACAATGTGTTTACACGGAAAACAACAAAAAAGAAAAGGCGAATCACATTGTTTTAAAATATTACGCAAAAAGTAAGTAAAACCGAATAAGTAAAAAAAAGCACCAAAACGTGATTATTGCTCTATACTTTTTTTTTTTTGCCTTGCCTTTCATAACATTAATGCAAAGGAAGTGAGTTCCGTGGTCAGTTTTTAAGGACAGTACAGTGGGCAAATTCCGTTTTTTACATATACAAATAACAACAGATATGTCAGGGAAAACTGTTAAGGTGTGCACTTAATCCCTTGGCAAGAAACTGCTGCCCTCGTCCTTGTTTTGGAAGCAGAAACAAACAATAAAGCAGATGACACGTGCAGAAAGGCAGGCCGGTACCTCACACTGTCCCATTCGCCCAGCGATCATCTTTTCTGCTAGTTCTGCAGTTTTGTCTCTTTCAGATCTGCTTTTTTTTCGAAGGTGCACTTGTACTGACTCCCCAACTCGCTACATTGCTTCTACTGCTACTCGTTCCGGAGGGGAGTACTGCTGTGGATGAATTAAAGAGCGTCCCAAAAAAGTCCCATCTCATGCTCCGCGCGTCAAATTTCCCTTTCATTTTGTAACAGCATAACCTGTTATAAGATTCCACAATGTAGAACACGGAACATTGGCCGGGGGTCAGGCCGTACGATGACATACTGATTGTTATGCACACATCCGGTATAGCTATCGCAAAAGGTATTGCAGTGATCAGAGTGATAATGCAGTGACTGAGTGTTAACTAAAGCTTGCTTTTGACAAAAGTGTGGCTAACACTCGATAAGGTGACAGCAACAAATTATTCAGGGTGACCAAATAATCTAATCTATTGGTAGTATTTATGTGCCGGTTGTAAGATTTTTCTGTTTTGTTACAAATATAAAAATGTGCGCCATTGGTATTAGCGCTGGTATTTGAACGCCAGTATGCAGGCCTAAATTTAAAGCTTCAAGGTTAGCGTGATGGGCGATTCCATAGCGACGTTGTGATTTCAACAAAAAAGGAAAGAGCAGAAAATATATCCCACCGTCATATCTCTTGGCGGTGGCTTTATGAATAGTTGCTAGGACAACAAAGTCTGGGCGAGAAAGTAGGTGGTAAATCGTCGCCACTTCATCTGTTTTTGATATCTCGTAATTGTTTAAAGTTTCTTTTGCAATTGCGCCACTGCCCTTGGGGAAGAGCAGCATTTTGAATTTTTGTTTGTACTTTGATTTGACTGTCGTTTTAAACTACTAAATGTTTTGTTCTAATTTCAGTGGTAATTTCACTTATCGAACCGGTTCGCGAACCGGTTCGGTATGTGAGTTTATTGAACCGGAACAAAATGATTTCACCTGAATCAGAATTGTAACTGAACCGGTATTTTTTCGGTTTGACACACTGACACACACACACACACATATATATAAATTAGCGAAATGTGAAAGTCCTCTGCTACTTAGGTGTTTTTTTGTGCTCTGGCATGGGAAAACTGAGATAGAAGCAGGGTGACGCTGACTTTGCTCCTCATGCCAGGAAGGAATGCAGTGAGGAGAGGAATCGCGTTCACCCTGCTCCTATAATTCTTAAAAAAATGTTCAGTGTTATGATTGTCGGTGACTTTGGTATTAGACTTCCATGCTTTGTAGGTTGTCTTGACGTTAGACTCTGCATGCATAAGCCACATACTGTAGATGTGCGAGTTGAGCCTGTGAACTTCCAGCATGAAAGGTTTTGTTGGACTGTAAACTCCGCTGAAAGCACTAGCATCGTGATATGTAGCAGTAAATGTGGAGGGTGGGTAACAGTGGAGATTGAACTGCTTTCTCAGCAGTGTTCGATTTATTCTGTTATTTTCTTATAAGAACACTGACTGTATAGGGTTGTCTAATCGCTGTTTCTAGCTTGCAGTGCTGTTGCTTGCAATTGCTTCCTGCTTGCATTGTGTTTTCTGCTTATTGTCAGGCGTAACTGTTTATTGGCTTATTTCACCTGGATGCATCCCCCTCTCTCTATCCCTTTGTCTTTCTCTCTCTCTCTCTTTCTCCCCTTAGCTTGCTGGCCAGCATGAATTGCTGCTGTGATCTACGGCCTCAATTGGTGACGTCCCTGGTTTACTGACTAATTCCAGGCGAGTGCTTTTTTCCTGGTGGCTCCTGTTAGCAGTGAACCCTTGTGGTGGGAACCGTTTTGTTCATTTTGTTGGCATTGAAGGGCAAGTGGTGAGCCGAATGAAATGCCATTGTGACGCGTGTCCCCCTTCAGCACTGCAGACAGTGACGGAGGACTATGCGTATGTGTCTAGCCGTGTTGTCACGTGTGCTTTGACGTCGCGTGCCTGGTCTGAAAAACAAGTGGACGGTTGCTAGCTCTCGCACACTGTGACTGTTGTTTCATGGACGAGAGGGCAGGGCTCCTGAATGGGCAAATGAAAGTTGCTTGCTGACGGCACAAGCCTCCTTCACTGGGTTGGCGCCTCTGTGAACAGGTATGTTTTCTTTTAGTGAGCCCTTGGAAAATGGGCTACGGGCCAAGAGGGGAAAAGAAATTTGTCAGGCAAGGATCTATTCGGTTACTGTCCAATTTATGAAAATGGCCAGTTTATTGTGCAACAGGTGTTTGGCTAGCGCTAATAGGTGGAAGAAGAAAAGGTTTCTTGCATACTACACAGTTCCAAAAATGCTGCATTGGTAATGGAGGCAGGTGTTTGTACTTGACAGGTCATGTCAGAGTATGTGCTCACGAAGGCAGGGAAATGACTCGGAGGGGGCAGATCTATAGTTCATCTCACAAGCTAGCTGCAGCACTGTGGAGGCTACATTGTTGTCCCCCTCAGGGCGCCTAACTCACCGCGAAGGAAGCGACAAAAGGCGCCGGGGCCGTGCGGTGCCACTTGCCGAGAGGGGAGAAGGGAGTGTCCTTTCAGGACCCCCTTCACGGCGGATTAGGCGCCCTCAGTGGGCGCACTATTGATAACAATGTAGCCTCCACAGTGCTGCAGCTAGCTTGTGAGATGAACTATAGTTTTTTATATTTTAAAGCTGCCATATAAATTGATTTTATTGAATTCGATGTTCCAAGGATGCGACTTCGATCCCAGGTGCAGCATCCGTTTTTTTTTATTTAGGTGAAACAGGAAAATTCCTGTGTCCAGGTTTTGTCACATGTTGAAGATCCGCGTAGTCTCCCGTAATTTGTATCATTCCCAGTGTCGTTTAAGTTGTGCCCTCCCCCAGTGATGTGCATTATCTGCAGAAGTGGGTGTCCCCAGATAGCAACTTTGAACAGAGTCGTCTCTTTTTTTTTTTTTTTTTTTTTTTTTTATCCCAATCTTGTGCACCATCGCCTGTCTGTCTGATTTGATGGTCAAATGAGAAATGTACAGGTCCTTCGAATAGAACATTCAATTTTCATGGGCCTTGAAAGTTTTGGGATTTTTTTTCTTCTTGAAATCCCGTGAATTCTTTGGGGAATGAGGCCCCGAGGTTCGAATACGTGGCCTGTGTTCCATGGCTGATCAGAGTGGTCCTGCACACTCCCCCTCAACAACGTGCTTTGTCAATTTAACGCCAGCTCAAGAGTATGCGTGTGCTGCCATATTTGATGGCTCGTGCAGATTTGGTTATCTCTGTATCAGCGCTGCTCCCCTTTTTGTGTTTGACGCTGTCTTCCTTGCCTCGTCTTATTGTTCATTTGAATTCTCTGTCACTATTTGCCACAATAGCTGTGCTCTGCCATAACTATTCCCCACCATGTCTGCAAAACGAGGGGTGCTGACACTGTAGTATGAAGTAAAAACTGGCATAAAAAAGCAAGGCTATGAATGTGAGGACAACATTTGTGATATCGATAAAAAAAGCCAAACTGGTCACTCAGGCAAGCAAACCCAGGCGGACAATATCTAATCTGACCAATTAGCTGCCGCTAATGTTCAGAGCCAGTTCCTGTTGTCACTCTCAGAACTGGAGTCCAACAATCTGGCATCATCTGTAGCATCGTTGGGAACGTGTGCAAGACCGCCATTTTTCTTCCCCAAAACTACAGTGCCATTCTATTTTCGCTGACGGTTAAAAAAATTGCTGCCACGAGGTGGTGGCTGCCGCACAGAAGATGAAACAGACCAGATGAGGCAATGTACCTCTAGAGGCTGTGGAACAGTTTGAAATTCATTGGTGGGCTAGCAAGGCTTTGTGGGCCTAGTATGGAAAGAGTTGAGATAGGGGCCTTCAGGGGTATTAACACTCTATTGACTGGGCCAATTATAGAATCGATGGTCAAAAGAAAAAAAAAAAAAGACCATTGCAGGGTAGAACAGTTGCTGAGCTAATTGACATTATAATGTATATTGGAAATTGAAGAAACACTGGAGTAGGCTTGTTTCAGATGAAAGTTGCTTTTCTGTAGGTGTCAGTGTTTGTGCAATGGCAAAAGGTGTCTTAATTGCTGAGAAATTGCTAATTAAACAACACATTTCTCTCTCCCTTGTTTTCTTTTTTCTTTTCATTTTTTTTTCTGCCGCAATTTTATCATGCCAAACAACTGGCTGCTGTTCGCAGTATAAATAACTGGAAGTGAGCAAGGCATCAGTGGGGCATAGTGGCAACCAAATACAAGTTTACCACACGCAGTGGCTTCATTCGTTTATGTGGAACTAGTCTCTCTTTTGTGAACTCTCACGTTCTTTGCCAAGAACTTTTCCCCTGGGGTCAGTTAAAATATTTGCCGCTTTGTTGAAGGAGGGCATAGAATCTTTTTTGGCTGTCCATTACGTCAAAGCAACCGTCCACCGCGGTGGCTCAGTGGCTATGACGTCGTGCTGCCGAGCCCCAAGGACATGGGTTCGTTTCCCGGCCACAGCGGCCGCCTTTCTGATGGAGGCGGAAAGCAAAAGCACTCGTGTGTTTGATATTTCGGTGCACGCTAAAGATCAGGGGGTCAAAATTAATCTGGAGCCTTCTACTATGGCGCACCTCATCACCTGTGTAGCATCGATGCGTTAAACCCCACAATGGTAAATGACACGTCAAAGTGACCTCTCACATGCACAAACTTCACCTCGGGCCACTTGGGCATTAAAAATTTCACATCGCGCACTCCAATATTAGCAGGGTTGACATTCCTTACGCCAAAATTTATTGGATGAAGTAGGCAAGTGCGTAATTCCTGCTTTAGCAAGATTTCACCCTTTCGGCCTGGCGGCGTCTATTTACGCCATCACATTGTAGTTCCTCTGGCGCATAGAGAACGAAACCAAAAGTGCTAGTTTTGGGGGGAATTGTTTGTGCAATGTTTGTTATACCTCGGTGGAACGGGAAGGGATTCAGTTCTTGAGCCCGTTTTAATAAAGTGATGCCTATAGCGATAGATATCCCTGTTTCATTTTAGTTGAGATACTCGCTACAAAAAATAAAAACCTCCGGGGAAGTTGAAATTACGACACTGACTGAAAAAAAATGGCGGTCTCAGTTTTATTCCCAAGCTTGTAAATCAATAAATTTTGTCTGTAGGTTCATGTAGTCGTAACGTTTAGGAAACTGTGCAAAAGTGATGTCATTGCTCTACACAAAAGTTTTAATTGCCAGACGTCTTAATTAATTGCCTCATTAATAAATCTGTTATTACTTTTACTTCCAGCTCTATTTTTCGTTTGTGGGCTTATGGGACCCTAAAATTTAGGAAAATACACAGAAAAAACTGTTTTGCTTGAAATAAAAGAAATTAGGGCCGAAAGTGTTAATGCTAAAATGAAACAAGCCAAAAGGCCAAGAAGTGATAAGGTTAATCAACTTCTGAATTAGCGTCCTACACGCCAGACCACACAAGCCGAACGGTGGCCTTCACCACTAAGCAGGTGGGCACGTGTACATTGTACATACTTCTATGACCAAGTGTTCATTGATCATTGGGGGGCTAATATTGAGACCACGCAAACAACTTGGCAGTCTCTCCAAGCATAACCACGCATAAAGTTAGCTAAACCAAGAATAAGCCTGGTGGGGCTGCCAGCTTCGCTGTTTGTCCATTCTTTGCACCCCCAATGGGAAGCTGCCGCAATTCTTTTTTGTTTGTTTGATTGGAAGTTCAGTTAATTCGAAGTCTCCTGCGGTCCTCGTATTAATGGGAGTAGACTAATTCATATGGGGGAGCAGAATAGCCTCAGGATCTAATTGAACCTGTTCTGCTTTTGGCTTCGCATAATGCTTTGGGTTGCTGAGCCTCAGTTGCTGGGCAGCTATAAGCCCCACTAGTTTAAAGAGTCCTCTAGTGCTCCAGGCTGGTTTACAGGCTTTGCACATGCCCTCTTTGATTCCCTGTTGATTCCAGTCTTCCTCAAAATTCTCCCTTAGCCATTGTCGTTTGAGTTGGGTTTTAATGCTCCTGTGCTACACCGAGGCTGTGAGATGCAACGTAGGGGACGACCATACATTAATTTAGGCCACCTGCAGTCTCCAATTTGTGCGTGCACGTCACACATGTTTGTTTTTCGCCATCATTAGAACAACAGCTGCTACAGCCTGCAATCAAACCTGCTCCTTAGCCACTGCTCCTTAGCCACAATACTGAGTGCATTACATAAGTTGGGGGGGAAAAGGGGGGCAAGGAACGTGGTGTCAAAATACCAAGATGGTAAGCATTGGAAATCTGCTGGGTGAGCTGGACGATTGTTCACCTTAGCCACTGGGACCCTTGCATCCCCATCTGAAGATACCAGTTTCATGCTCATACGTGTTTTTGGGCAGCTTGTTCTCTATATCTACATTAGCAGCCCTTAGAAATAAAGCATGCAGTACTTCATCTCCTGCTGGCCACGTGTAGGGCATTGGAGCTTGCTGTGTGTGGTGAAAGTTCCCACCAAGTTCTGCGTAGTTTCAGTATTGCAGTTTCTGGATGACCGTGTGCTTGATTCAGTTGTAGGCTTATATTAGGTCATAACCACCCTCCATATCAAGAAATCAGTTTCATGAGTTGGAAAACTCTGCTGTTTTTTGCTGTTTATACCCTTGTGCTTGGGCATGCATTCACCATGTGTATGCCCTTGGTATCTCGCCTTACAATTGTCCATTGCAATTGGCAGTTGTATCACTGTGCAAAGCACTTGGAAGCTTTTTCCCATGCTCCTAAGTTCTTTGCGTGACCTCCTTTTTGCTTCCTGTTTCTCTTCCAGTGGTAGGTGGAAATTAGAAGATGTCAGAGGGCTCTTCAAGTGGGTCGCTCTTTGAACTCAATGTAACAGGCGAGTCTTACCAACTATTGCTATATATCACTGTTGCTGCCACTGTGAGCTGTTGCCATGTTTGGGTCCCCTGAAATGTCCTTTGCATCTTTTACTTTTGCAGTCGTTTCAGCAAAGTTGAATTCATCGGGAATCCTATTCAAGCCAGATCCTTATGTTGAGCTCAGTGTGGATGGTGGCGTGCCTGTTAAAACAGAGTACAGCAAGAGTACTTCCAATCCTAAATGGGATGAACAGTTTCCTGTGTAAGTGTTGTCCACCAGCACTTGATTGCTCAGTTTGGCGTTTGCGTTCTGCTTTGGTAGACATGCCCATTCTCTCCGACCAGTACACCAGACCAGTCTTGTAGAGCTGATCGAACTTCGCACTGTTTGACATCGACATCATTTTGTAGTGTTGTTAACTTACCTGTGTGCTTAAGATGCTACAAAAAGCTTTCAAGGGTGGTGTGTGTATAAGGCTCTAAAGAACGGAGGGCGTAACTATGTATTATATGGGGCCTCTTTTTGCTAAGAAAATTTTTCACTTGTCATGGGTGGTAAAAGATTTATTTATTTAAGATACGGCAATGCTCTAGGTGGAAAAATTTTAGTAAAAATTAAATACCCTTTTTAAAGAAAAAGATGGTTAAAATGCAAGCCTTCTCCCATGCAACCTGAGTCAGAGTCGAAGTCCAAAGTCCAAACTGCTTTGACTGTGTTGGAATAGGGCAGTCGAATAGACATCGGCTTCGTAACACAAGGGACCCAGGTTCGATTCCGACCACAGGAAGCGTTTTTTTCCTTGAGGCGCTTGATGTGCAGAAGGGCTTGTGTTCGGGCGAGTTGTTATTCCATAACGTTCATCTTAAGTGCACAGAAGTGCACACAGAAGACAAGGACACGTGTTTTGTGGAAACCTTTGTGCCTTGTGGAAACCCATTGTGTGAGTTGGCTTTCCTGCAATGTATTTTGGGCGTAACGATCTGGGTTTTGGACTTTGACTGTGGACTTTGAAGACATTGGCTTTCGACCAGAGAAAGCTTCGAGTTTGAACCATATTTTACTTCACCCACAATCATCATCATCATCCGATAGAGTTGGCTTTTCTGCAGTGCGTTCCTGGCAATGTCGCCATCAGTGGGGCATAGACAGCTTCTCTTCAAAGGACAGTAAAAGTACTGCCAGCTTATGTGCTCATCCTCTCTTTGCGTGCCCCAATGGTTAATTGCAGAAGCAATCAAACAGCCACAATTCATATAAATATGTTATTATCATAACTGGATATCTGTTTTATTATCCTGGCTGTATGTGATTGTTTTATCTATTATGCTTGTAAATATGGACAAAAAGACAGCAAATAAATTGTAATTATTTATTTGTGCACTCTGATTTGTATTCGCATTCCTGCTTGGTAGGATGGATATATTCGTTAAAGCTTGGGGGGATATATTCATTAAAGCTTGGGGTTGTATCTTTGGAGATGGATCAGACTTTAACTCAAGTTCAGGATTCTGTGTATGGGGACAACAAAACATCATTTCTTTGTTCTTAGAAGTAATGTGTAGTTTGATAGTAGAGACTCCATTGTGTGCATCACATGCTTACTGTGCTACGTTTTACTTTGTTTACAGCTTGGTGACGCCCTATTCGAAACTTCATTTTCGCGTGTTTAATCACAATTCGTTGATGAAAGATGCGCTGCTTGGAGAAGGCTGCCTCGAGCTGTATCACGTATTAGAAAAAGCAGATGGAAAATGTGAGTATTCTGTTCGTTGTGTTGCAGCCATTTTCTTATGATGGTGCGTGTGTATGCACATGAAGTTGTGTGTTCTTGCATAACTCTGCATGACTAGTGGTTTGTGCATTGTATCATAGGCTTAAAGGGACCATGAAGACAAAATACAAATTAGGTTCTCATGAAAAGTTGCCTCGCTAATATAACACTATTAATATAACACTGATACCACTTTAAACGCAGACTTCAGAAGCTATTTGGTGAGGAAAATAGAGAATAAGCATATGACTAACCAGCTACTTTCCCACGCTAGACTTATGACTAAAGGCCAGATTTTTAGGCATTGAAAAAGTGCCTTTTAAGTGCCAAAAATAGGCAGGCAAAATAACATTTTAGGCCTCCAGCATTATAAATATGGCCATGATAAATTTTTACATTGATGCAAATAATTTCAAACGAACACGTGCAGGACCTGTATCTATGACAGGAAAACTAAAAATTTTATTGTCTATATTGGCACAAAGGTGCCAACAGTTGAACATAGCTGTTCAATTGTCCCATAAAACTACTCTACTAACGGTGATCCACCGGCTTAATTCAATGTTTCCTGGTCATATTCATGTTCAATGACCACTGTCGCTTGCTCAAGCATCACATATAGTGAAACAGGCATGAAAAAGAATGCTTAAGAGTTGGGAATTTTGATTAAAAAGAGCGCTACTTTATGTATGCTTGAAAAACAGCGGAAAAACAGCCGATTTTGAGTGGTTCCACGAAACTTTTTTTTTTTCTCTTGAGCTACTGGACACATTTAGCAATGCTATGCATGAAATTGTAGCTTATAGATTGCTCCTTCAAACACATAAGAGCAGTTAGGTGAAAGATACAATTATTTACAGTTGATTGGTCAAATAAACAAAAAAATATACCCAAAAAAGTATACACACAATGTAAGCGATTGTACTGACCCAAAAATTATTTTAGGAATTCTCATATAAGTTGTTCCTACGTTCCTAAGGTGTGATTCAATATTTATATCAACGCTGTACACGGAGTTTTGGATTTTTGTGGGCCCGTCAACCTAGCGGCCCTGATGGCTGTGCCACTACACAAAGCGACGCGAGAGTAAGTCGGTCTCTCTAGGATATGCATCCAGGCATACTTGCTTGCGTTCTCACACAAAATCCCTATCATGTCTGTGGTAAAAAACAAAAAAAAAATTCAGCTCTCTTGAGAAGGTTCGCACGTTGCTCCGCAGCGCTAATCTGACACAAGTGCCAGGCTACCTTAAAGGGGACAATGCGATATGACGCGGTGCATTTAGCAAAATATCCCCGCCCCCTGCTATCCAAACCCTACACATAAAAGTAAAACCTTAGTGGTCTGATAGGATGCAGGTTTTGTTCATACAGACAGTGCGAAGCCAAAAACAAACCTTTCCTGGCAGCACCTGTCAAAGTCTGAGGCCATTGAATGGGAGCGTCTTCATGAGAACCAAAATCTGACGAATCCACATCGTTGCTGGAGTCATCGCTGCTGCTGGGGTGACAAAAATCCACAGCAGCAGCTGCCAAAGTCCCTGCCACAGCTGTGCGCTTTTGCAGAGCATGCCATGAAGTGCACACCATCGAAAAAGGAGCTTTCAACAAATACGCCAGATGGCGATAGTTGTCCGCAAGGGGCCGGTGTCGGCTTCTGCAGGACGTTTGAAATCATCGGAACTCGGTGTCCGATGGCCTATGGCGCCGTAAGGAAAGAGTTGAACAGGTCGATTAAAAGTTGTAGTTCTAGTGAGTGCCATGGTGTTGTCCCCGTGTTGTTTCCGCGGTTTTATATCCTGTCATGCTTCGCCAACTCGCCCAACCTTAAACTTTAGTCTACATCATTTGCTGCCCCACAAGCGCTGAGGGAACCATAAAACACCAAATACTTTGAATAAAACAAAGTTGTATGTTGTCGTCATGGCACTTTTAGAGGACGGATGTGTCGTCCTATTTTTTATTTTGGGTGCAAATTGAATTTGACTAATAAATGGCTTAAGTGGTTGAAGACATGTGATACTTTAAAATGTATTTTATTAGGGAACTTTCATTAGAGGAGTGAGACAGCTGCGCATATTGCGCCTTTTTGATACAATTCCATTTTCCTGTGCCAAGCTGCTCCAAAAGCACGAAAATGGCGAAAATTGCGCCGAGCTGCTCCAGAAGAGCCTCAACGGCACGGATTTTGATGCTCATGCCAGTTTCGGCGGGGACGGAAGCCTCCAGCATCCCGGTCACCGCTTTTATCGTCGGTCAATTGCAAACAGAGAAATGGCACAAATAGAAAGACTGAAACGAAGCAAGTGATAGCTTCTAAAACTCGATTCGCTTTCCGTCCGAGTTCGCTGAAACGGCCTTCTCGATTAGGCGTCGCTGTGGCAACAAACATGGCCGCCGCCTGATCTGGCTGCTACCAACGCGCTCAGTGGCTCAGTGTGCATCGCCGATATTTTCCCTAGTTTATGTTACGCTATCAGCTGGGTTCCAGTCTATTCATGCTATCTGTTGTGGCTCTGAACAGTGACGTTAACGCGGGGATATGGTTTGAGATTGGTGCCAGTTTACGGGAAGTTGCGCGGCTCGAAAAAAAGTTAATTGAAATGTGGGGCCTACGACTTCGGCGTGGTTTGTCCTTGAGTGCGAAACGCGGTGCGTGCGTCTATAATCGGGTTCGTGAAGTGAACTTTTTGGCTCGTTGTGTTGTTATAAAATGCTGAGGTGTTGCTGTGCTTCGAAGCGCGATCTCGAGCCTCGGGGATGGAACGGTCGACACGAAAGTTGCGGGCTTTACTGTGGCGCCGCGACCTGTTCAGGCAGCGCCCAATAGCTGCAGAACTGCATGTTTGCCACAGCACGCGACTAATAACACTTTATGTATGCGAAGTGAAATTTAATGCCAAAATCTCGGTGGTTAAACAGTAACGCTACTCAAATGACCATGGGGTGAACGTGCGCCCCAGGGACTGAAATGCATGGGTAGGCTGGTTGGGCTATGGGACCGTTAGCTCGAAGTTGCTCAGCTGTTGCTGTGACTGCATGTTCGTAAAACGCAGCCTGAAATTACAAAAATAATAATTTTAGCAATGAAACGGTAAAAAAACATGCCACAATTGCAGAGCCCTTAAATTTGATAATGTTAGCGGCAGTTTTGTTGTCAGTGTTGCGTACAGCATTGACACAATACCGCTATTAGGAAAAAGGTAGTGCAGTTAGAACTTTGTGATACTCTTAAAAAATTCTTTCACGTAAGGCTGTTTCAGTGTTCTGTGTATTCAAAACTGATTGGAATGTCTACTTGACCCTTCAAAGTGCTGAAATTATGATTTTTTAAGCTCACAAGACGATGTAATAAATGTCCCTAACTGCTCCAAATCAAGATTCTCCTGCTCCGAAATCGAAATTTCGCTGCTCCGAAAACTGCTCCCAAATCTCGTTGGGCTGTCTCACCCCTGTCATTACCAAGAGGAATAGTAATGGAAGAAGTGTGCGGTACTTTTGTGAAGCAGTGCTCCCTTAAAATAGCACTTTCGTGGCGCTCTCGTTCAGGTGTATAGCGTACTTAGAACTTCACATGTTTTCTTGCTTTGCTTTACTTTCAGTGGACAAGGTTCCGCAGCCATTGGAATTGAGTTGTGGCAGCAAGCCGGGCCGAAGTTACAGCTATTTGCTGACTATTTTGGATGGAATGAATGTTGATTTGAGCTGGTACCCACCAAAAGATGGAATAGCTGCAGGAGTTAGTAGGAGAGAAGGTAATTTTCCAGACCCTGTTGGACAGAAAGAGATGGCTGAAATTTGTCATGTGCAAGTTGTTATACTACGACCTGTCAGCTATGATAGAAGTGCTTGGTGCAAAGACAACATAAAAGGGCAGTGCATGACAGCTGAAAAGGGGCGCTGTCTATTAGCTGGTATTCATTTATCATTCGTAGAAATGCAGTGTGGGCAAAAACTTTTTTCTGCCCCCTTGGCAGGAAAAAAAAAAATCTAGAGCACTGAAAAGAAACCTGGAGTAATTCTTGTATAACAAACCTGGTCAACTGATTAGTGTGTTTGGGAAATGATCAATGTTTTGGGCAAATTTTGTTTCAAAGATGAGATTACAAGGTGAGAACATTGGGGCCCAGGTAATCTATCGTGTGCTCTCTAAATGGGAATTACATCTGCTTGCTTATTTCCTACATGCAAAACTTTAAAAGTAGAGTTCATTAACTCTTTCATTACTGCAGGAAATTGGCCAATTTTTAGGGGTCTAAGAAAACATTTTTTTCTACGAAACATATTAATTAGGCACTAACTGCAGTAACATAAAATGAAGATGATTCAACGCCCTTTCCAACAATACCAGTGTTTGTTTTCATATATCATAGTTGCGAAAAAAAGTATCAAAATCAAAATTTTTGTGAAGTTGCCATAGAAAATTATAAAAAGGAGTTATGTATAACAAACCACCAATAGTATAAAAAATTATGAATATACACTTTGTGGGGAAATCTTTCAAAAACATGTCCTAGAAAAAATGTTGCCTTGCGCTGAACAGTTTGTCAGATATAAAAAAAATGTTAGCACGCGTGGTGCCCATGCCATGAGGTGAAGTCCAACCTCCATTTCAAAATGCGCAATTTCGAGTGGTTTCCTGGAAGAAATCTGGTGGTTTGACATTATCAGAGGCACCAATTTGTCAAACAAAAAATTGCAATTATCATCTGATTCGCCATTGCAGCCCTACAAGCTCTTACCGAGGGGCTGTTGCACGATGAGTTTTAGCCCTTTGAGCCTCCTGCTTTGAGCGCCACCTAACATTTTCGAAAAGAAACTACCAATCCTCCGTCTGAATAGACAGTTCTACAGAGGAGCAACACTAGACCTCCAGAGATGCCCTCGTATGGAAATGAAACTGGCCGGCCAACAGCTGGCGGTGTGCAAGGCCGGTTTGAAGCGCTCTCCTTGTCGGAACTGATATCTGGTGACTGGGCGCTACCTTTTGACTTGCATCAAAAGTTCTCATCGCAGAAATTGGGTTTGGGCAGGATGAAATCATGAACAGCATGCTTTTTTTTTGAGGATCAGTAACGGACGCTGAAGGCGCCATGTCAAATAGGCTTGAAGTTGGGTAACTGCGTAGTAGCGCCAAATATGAACTTCGCGGTGCAGAAACAAAACCAAAATTGTTGCAAGTGGTCCTGTGGTAAGTAGAACCACAACACAACTTTGAACAACGTGTGCGAAGGCAATACAGTTGCCTAAAATCGTAAAATAATCTTGCAAACAGGCATTGCTTGGTATGTTCAGCCGATTTCAGTGATTATTACTGTCGGAGCGCAAACCTGATGATTAAAAATCGTCTCGTTCACCATTTGTGTCCTGATAACAAAAACCAAGCGCTGATGCAGAGTAATTACGAGCGGCATGCCTTCTTCATTGGTAGCAGTAATGCGCGATGACCACACCTCTTCTCCACACCCAGGCGATGTAAGCGCGTGTCAAAAATCATGTTTCTATTGCAAAAATTAAAAACTGATTTTGAAAGGGCATTTTCTGAGCTAACCCCAAATAGCTTTACTTGTTCCAGAAATGCATGGAACACCAGGAGAATGGGCTTCCAAAGTATCGTTCAAATTGAACGATTTTGAATAGGCACGATAACGAAAGAGTTGACAGCTCTCATCATGGACTGAATAAGTGTTTTGTATGTTAATCCTGACCCAGTGATTTGTCAAACATGCTACTGCCCTTTTAAAACCATGTGGGACAGTGGCTGTATGTAGATATGGAAACAAAAAGAAAACTTTTTCTTATTGGGGTGTCATGACCATATTCGCAAGTTTAACTGTACATTTTGGTGCTGTTTTTGCACCATTGTTCTTGAAGGTTGAGTGCAATTTTTGAGTAAGAGGGCCACGGAGTACACACTTTTTAAACCATTCAGAAGATATGTTTAAGTTCAAAATTGCACATGTGTTTTCATGATATTTGTGGTTGTTTACAGTAAGAGACTTTTTGCATTCAAGAGCTCTTTAGGAATAGTGACAAAAATAATTCTAGCTCTCAAGCCATTAAATGCACCTGCAGACACATTTTTGGTCTTTCAACGGTGTTTGTGCACTGAAGTGGCTATGTTCAGTATGCAAATGGTCTCTTACTTTATTTATTGCCACGTCTTCGCTCAACTCAACTGAACTCCATTGCGGGCTGTATTGCTGCTTAATGCACAACTGGGTTGCTCTGCATTGCGGTTTTCATCGTTTCTCTCTCTCTCTGTGTGAGCGTGTGTGTGGGAGGGGAAATGTGACAGTCGTATGCGTCCGTGTTGCAGCCCCCAAAAGTTCGTCCTCGGGGTCCATCCACCAGCAGCAGAACGGATCGGTGCCTGGTCCCGTCAGTGGTAGCTCGGCTGAACTGGGCAGCCGGCAGTGGGGCACGCCTGCTGGCGCGAGGGTCCGTGTACGCAAGAGCCACAACAGTGCCGAGCCCCCTGTGACCACAGCTGTGGCAGCGCCCTTGACCGCAGCAGAGGCAGCAGGGAACGGGCCCACTCTGCCCCCCGACCAGCAGCCCCAGCGTCCAGCTGGCTCTGCGGCCGGCAGCGGGGGGGCCCGGCCTGAGGGCGCGGCGGCACACTTTGCCGGGCCCAGCAGCTCTTCCTCGGCGGCAGCGGTAGCAGAAGAGCCGCCATCCCAGCCAGGTGCGCTCATTGGAAGGGGCAAAGGGGCTGTGTGTCTCAATAACCCCCACAGTGGTTGTGAGGCCCTTCTTTTCGCCCGGGTGCATCGTTCATTGTTCTCAACTGGTTGGTGAACTAAGTATGGACATAGGGAATTGGTTCACTCTTCAGGGCTCTTAGCCCTTTGCAGTGCCGAACTTTCACCCACTTGGTAAGCTCGTCAACCGTCTCGGCAAGCTCCAGCTCGTCCTTTCCTTGTGCAGGGGTGGTGAGTGGCGGCAGCAGCCAGGCTGTGTCCCCCTGGTCCTCCACCACGTCCACCATGGTGATCCGCATGGACAACGGTGCCGGTGGGGAGGCGGCTGGCCGTTGGAGCAGCCCTTCAGAGCCACCCTCCGAGGCAGGAGGTGCCGTGGCCCAGCCGGGAGGCCGCCTACGCAGGGCCGGGGTGCCAGCCTCTCCCTGCAGCCGGCCCAGCCGCGCCGCCCCGGCGGCGGTGGCAGCGGCGGCAGCGCCTGCGGCAGCGGCAGCGGGCCCCGCCGGGGCCCCACCGGCTGCCGCAGCAGCTGCATCCACGGACGAGGAGCAGCTGCCCCCTGGGTCGGTGCTCAGCTGGGGATTTGCAGGGGGCGGGGGGGGTTGGCACACGGTAGCAGAGTGCATGCGGGTTTTCGAAACCTTCGAGTTTGAAAAGTGTGTTTACGAGGCCTTGAGAATCTTGGGATTTTTAGACCCCTGAGAATCCTTGGATTTCTTGAATTCTACGTTTTAATATATGCAAAATGAACATGAGACTGCATAAGGACTGGACTGAAGTGCTTGTTGCTTGGTTGATCTTTAGTTTGCATTTCGTAGCACGCTGAAATTGCTTATCATGCAACTCTAACAATGATGAGAAATCATCAAAGGCGGAAGTGTCACTGGAGCCGTCGTTTTTTGACAACGGAACTTGCTGAAAACTTCTTCAAACAGTTCCAGCGATGTTCCCACGTTCTGACAATTTCTCATTTCAAGCCTGTACCGTCCTGTGAATGCCAGCTTTATTTGGATTTCTGACAGACAATGGGGTGTTTGAAAATGGACACATCTTATTAATTCCTTGGAAACATTTTAATTTTTGTTATATAAACCAGTGTGGACCCTTTGATAGTTGCCTGTAGTTGGGCCAAATGTGAATTTCATAAATGTGTGCCATCTAAGAAGAAAACTGCAGGAAAGGGAAAAATTTTGCTTTTGCTGGAACTTCGCTGCTTCAAATGGCAGCGAAGCTAAGGTCTTACACAGACTCCCAGAAACTACACATTGGTGCAAAAAGGAAAATTGATTGTTTTTGGCTGATCCTGCAGAAGACTCAACTTGGTGTTGCTGCAAAAACAGATTCGTAGCTGCTTCCTGTAGTTGCTTGTTACTTTGAACTTCAGGGTTTCTCATGGCCTTTTTGTCACTTAGCAACGAAATTTTGTCTGGCCTTTTTGTCACTTTGCAACGAAATTTTGTCATGTGCATGGATTCTCATAATTATTTTTCCCCCCCTTTTCTTTCTTTCTTCATAGGTGGGAAGTCAGGTATGACCAGTTCAACCGCAAGTACTATGTGGACCACAACACCAGAAGCACGACATGGGAACGACCACAGCCTTTGCCCCCTGGGTGAGTAAGCAGACTGTCACATGCACCGGTTGCATTGCATGTAACGCTACGAGTCCTGATGTTAAAAGTAGTTTTGGGTGGCAGTGGCCTTTCTGTGGAAGTGCATGTTGAGCTTTTGTACAAGGTCTTCTGTGAGGCAGGTTTATTTTTGTGGCTACCATACCTACACATCAGTGTGGGAACATGAAGCTGCAGTAACCACTTAATCCATCACTCAGTGTAGTGTACGCCTGGCTTCAGTGAAATAGTTTTCCGTGTGTACCCCATGTGCTTCACAAAATCTGTGTACCCTCCCTGGAGATGCAGCGGCTATGGCCAAAAGGATAGATGACAGCTGATGTATTTTGCTGCTGCACAGGCATCTTGTGTTCCCTGCACATGCCACTAGTGTACACAGTTTTGAGGAGGGTCTAGTTCACATTTTATGGTGGGTAAGGTGGTATTTATAACCCAGAATTTCTTGCACGTGTTTTAGAGGGTTCTAAACTTTCTTGTGTGTGTGTATGGTAGTTGGTTCTGTGCAGCATGGACAATTTGGGTATGCATAAAAATGTGCTAATTATAGTTCAGCAAATAAAAATGCATGTAAATGAGTGTGCTTTCTGCCCTCTGTGCCTCTCCCCCCCCCCCCCCCTTTTTTTTTTCTGGGTGCGTTAATTGTTTTTTGCTATTGTCTTGTTTTGCTCTTATCATCTTTGCGGTCCTTCACTCTGCTCACTTTTAGTCCTGGCAAAATGTAGTGTCCCTTTGGTATCTGCCATAGCTTGCACTATGTACTTCTGGTTTCGCAGTGCTTTGGCCTCACGGCTGTGATGAGGTTCATGCGTTTTGGCAGCTCTTGTTGCATCGCCACTTGTTCTCTGGTCCTTGAAGTCTGCATTAGAGGCACAAGAGGTGCTGCACTAGCCCGTGAGAATTTTATAATCTGGCCCATTTGTTACCGAGAGCTTGAAGAATCAAAGCAAAGCAAATTTGCGCAGGTCAGGTCGTCGTCCTTTATACAGAAACTAGTCACCTCTGAGCCAGTTTCTCCTCGCATCTGTTTTCCTGAATTCTTGTATGTTTTTTTTACTGTTATGTTTTTTGTTTTGTTTTTTGGTTTGTTTGTTTCCAGTTCGTTCAGTCTTCAAATGCTGTGTTCTGTACATCTCAGCGGGAGGTAGAAGTGACAGGGATGTAGCTGAGGCAGAGCATGTTGATGTGCAATTTATTGTCTAAATGCCCCTCTTGTGACTGTGGATGTTGTATGAGGGACAATGAAGGCATTCCCACCATCGGTAAACATTAGATTGGCTCCCCGGAAAAGTATTCTGTGGGGCAAAATTGCCTGAAAGAGATCCTTCACTAACGACGCATTATGGGAGTTCCAGGGAACCAGTGGGACGGTGGTGCAAGGAGCAGATAGGAAGTGCCTTAAGCCTGTGTCACTTTCTTTGCGCAGGTGGGAGATGAGACGGGACAACCGGGGGCGAGTGTATTATGTGGATCACAACACCCGGACGACTACGTGGCAGCGGCCAACAGCAGAGAGTGTACGCAACTACCAGCACTGGCAGTCGACCCAGGCTCAGGCCATGCAACAGTGCCAGCAGCGCTTCCTCTACCATGTGAGCACGGCACCAGTCTTTCCCTCTCTGTCTGTCTGCTGAGCAAGCGTGGCAGTCTCCCTCTCATTTTATTTTTTGTTTGCCTAGCCAGGAAATATTCCCTTGCTATAGATGCTGATCGAATTACAAAAGGCTTCGGTGAGCTGTAATTTCTCGCCACTCAATGTGGCCTTTTCATTTCCCGACTCATTGAAGAATGTGTCCAGCTTAAAAGAATCGTACGAGGGAAAAAAGGGCATCCAAGCGGGGTTCGGTGCATTTCACCACTGCAGTGGCAGCTGCTGTGTGTGAAGCTTTGCATACCTGAGGAACTTGCTTTAAATCGATTGTTCACTGTAAGGACTTGAACACCTGAGGTGTTTTGGTGCTGGAATTTATGGTACATGACAAAACCTGAGCTGCTCAGAGTTAATTTAAAGCCTCTCTGCAGCACAAGTTATAGTTCAGATACTTCTTTCTTTGGGAATTCCTTTGTGAATGATGGGAAAGGAAGTGTGCTGTTTCGAATTTCCACCCTTAATCCCAAAATAGCCAGTGATGGCAATGTCCTTTTTTTGTAGAACACTAGTGTGTGTATAGTACGGTATGTAAGACCAAATTTTTTGAATGAAGTGAAGTCATGTATTTGTTATCCTGGACCTCTTATGTGTGAATTGACACTTTACACATGCTTTATACTTATTCCATGGCTTCACTATATAGTTTCTAAAAGCTTAACCTAAACTCGGTGTGTCTGGCAAATTATTTTCAAGAATTCTAATCATCGGACAGTTGTCCACAAAATGATTGGTCTCTTTATTTGCATGTAAATAAGTGTTATTTTGCTGTGCGTCGTGCACAGTCATGAGCAAAATAGTTTACGGGCTATGGGATTCTTGATTTCAGGGAATTTTTCAACCTTGCAGCCTAGAGCTAGTGCATGCACCTGAGAGAGGGAGGCTGTTTACCAGAAATTTTATGAAAAACGTGCAGTATGGCTGCTCGGCTATTGCACATGAGAGAAGGTCTCTAAAATTGGCCCTCTCATAGTCCATAAACTTTCGTTTTTGAATGTACCTTGGCCCGAGCAAATAACACAAGTTTCATAGCATTTCATGGGCATGGTCTTGGTCAAGGCATGCTTTCAGCCTGTTCAGAGTCCGCACTGGTCATCTTGTGACCTTCGAGACTTTTTTTTTTTTTTTTTTTTTTTCCATTCTGCATACCTGTATTAATTGCTGTAAATTTTTCTTTGTTAGACACCAGTACAAGTTGACGATGATGATCCACTGGGGCCATTACCTGAAGGGTGGGGTACGTATTGTAGTTTCCCTTTCCGTGTTACGTGCGGTTTTGTTCACGGGCATTTGGTTTCTGTTCCAACAGAGAAACGGATTGACCCGAACAATCGTGTGTACTTTGTGAATCACAAAAACAAGACAACCCAGTGGGAAGACCCCCGCACTCAAGGGTGTGTATTTCCTTCCCCTCCTTTGTTGAAAAACTGCCTGCGTGTGTCTGACTGGTACCTGCCCTCCCCGCTCTCCATGACATGAAGCAAAGAGGAGCCACTGCCTCCCGGTTGGGAGATCAAGTACACTGCGAATCGTGTACGCTACTTCGTAGACCACAACTCCAAGACGACGACGTTCAAGGACCCTCGCCCATCGTGAGTAACCAAAAGGCTTTGCTTGTCCCCTTGGAGAATTTCAGTGCTAGGAGCGATTTTTTCCCTTGGGGGTGCAACAGACGTTTCACACATGCACAGATGCTTGCTATATTTCACACGTGCATAGGTAAATCTTCCAGAAAACGTTATTATGCGTACTTTCTCGCAACTGTGTGTGCACATATGAAACTTTTGTTGCACTTCACACATTGTTTATTGTAATCATTTTTTTTCTCCTTAGTTTTGTTATCAGAAGAGAAGTGAAAAAAAAAAAAGCCTTACCACCCACTGCTATGTAAAAAGCAAGGGTGCAAAGTGCACTCCAGTGGCTGGCAGTTCAAATTTGGCACATTTTCTTTGAAACATTGTAAAGCCTTCTCACTTCAGTAATTTTCATAGTAACCGCTGCATTTGATGTTTATTGGGACACTACAACTTTGTGATCGAAAATTTTCAGGTGAATTCACTTATTGAAATGTTGGTATTTTATTGTCAGCAATTTCATAAAACTAATCAATGGTAAAAATATGGCAACATAGTTTGCACCTCCCCTGAGTGATAATTGTTACTGGAAAACGCAATACTTCTCGTTTTAGTCCTTGCTAAAAGTTGCGTGAAACACCCTGTATAATAGTATCCTGAGATCTTTTGTTCGAAATAATACAAGTTTTGAACCATAAGTAGGATATGCAATCTGGTTAGGCACTATGTATTGGCACTATGTGTAGGCCTTTGTGCTTGGACTGTGAGAAGCTTGCACAAGAGCCTCGTGCCATGGGTCACTCGGTTGTCAAAGTGCTTCGTCAGTCCACTGTAGGAACATGATTAGGTTTCCTCTTTCACTAATTAAGTTTGCTTTTTTAGTTACTGAAATGGGAAACCTTATCAATTTCAGGTTGAATTGATTGTGTATTATTTTTATAGCAATTTAATTGCACCGCCTTATTTTGTCTATTAGCCAAACTCGTTTCCATGAAACTGCTAGTTTAAATGCAAGGATAAGAAACCTTTTATAATTTTGTATCGTTGGAAGCTGGCATTTGCCACTCCGCGACATTACATCTAGTGTACAACAAAGGCAGCTTCACAGCCCAGCTTTTGCTACTAGTATTGAGTTAATCTTTCTTTTTGCGTGCGTGCTAAAATTTGTTATAGCAGTTACATTGGCACTGGGCTTTCTATTTGTAGGGATTTAAGGCCACTAAAAAAAATGAACTGACAAAATAATTAGCCTAATGGGTAATATGAGAAAAGTAACTCTTGGATAATTATAAGCACGTTCCAGTGAAATGAGTGAAGGCTGTCCCAGTGCAAGCAATGCTAGAGTTGCTCTGCAAAATAGTGCAGGCGGAAAGTTTGCAGAAACCAGAGTTGGCACTCTGATGTGCACTTTGCTGCCTTCGTGATGCAAGGGCAAGCAATCATGTGACTGACATGCTCTGTTATTGCATTGATGTGGCCCTCATAGTTGGATGCAGGAGGCAGCAGGTATGGGCAAGTCGGCGTACTTGGATTCTCGCCCAAATCCATACTTTCTAAACTAAACTCTCTCTCTCTCTCTCTCTCTCTCTCTCTCTCTCTCTCTCTCTCTCTCTCTCTCTCTCTCTCCCCCCCCCCCCCCCCCCCCCCCCCCTTGGAACCAATGCTCAGAATTGTTACATTACAAAAGTTGGTTGATTGACAAAGGATGATCATAAACATTCGATTTGATTTTTTGGCAGTGGCTGGGCTGAATCACTATGTAACCTATATGCTATGCTGTTGCCTACATTGCTTTATAACGATCCCAAAGAGCGCTTAACTTGGCAAATGTTCCTCAATACTGATAAGTGGGAAGTTGCGATTTTAGTCGTAAGAGAAGGGATTCTGACTTTACATAATTTCTGACTCTTCTTTTTCTTCAATAATTTTTGGATGGGTTATAAGGAATTCACACCCCAGGACGAGGACAAAAGGTTATAGCCTGACAGGCTGTTCTTCTTGAAGTATATTGCTATTGCGCCTGGAGCACAGCGCTGTTTCCCCCTCGATTACAAGCACCTGTGAGTTTACTTTGAAGGGACAGACAACCGATTTTTGTGGAGTATGCGCTCTCTCTCTCAAATTGAGAAAGCATCACTTGAAACACCGTGAACTGAAGTAGTTTTCCTGAAAGGGGCCTAGAATCTTTGAAAGCAGAATTTTTAGACCTACCATGACAGTGAGCCGTGCGGCAACATACATTTAACCATACGCGAGTTGGAAAGAGGCTTTTAAAAACTTGTCTACAGCGAAAAGAATAATAACATGCAGTCTTTCAGTCCATTATGCGCTGTTTAAATCGCACATTGAAACCGACAGAGCTGTTTCTTTGCGTACGGTGTCACGCTTGCACTATGCGGTGCCATCTTTCTGATTTTGGGAAGTTTAGTGCCAGATTAAAGTTATTTCTGCCAATTTATTTAGAAATTCCTTGTGGTTACTCCACTATACAGTAAAACCTCGTTACAAGAGGCACTCAAGGGAACCAAAAAAACGTGTCTTTCGTAACCAAGGTCTCTTGTACGCAATGTTGCTAACATGGCGAACATAGGAAAACCAACCAAACCGCCTTCATTCAAATGCCTCTTATAACCAGGTGTCTCTTGTAACGAGGTTTTACTGTATAAAGAGGCTGGCTTTCTTATGCGCTAGAAGACATGGACGTTACAAAAATCGATTGTCTATCCCTTTAACCTATCCTGTCTTAGGCTGCATTTCTCAACGGAAGCATGATTCGAGCCCTGCATGAAATCGCTTGCAGGTGTCGACTTCCCTTCGCACAGTAATATTATAGCTAGATCGCATGCATAGTCACGAAACGAATAATATGTGCAGGAATAAAAAGGTCCCAAAGTGAGCTATTTTCTAGCACTGCATTTGCTGCCGAGCACTCCTGCCTGCTGGTAGTTAAGGGGGGACACTGGTCTTGAAAACATTTTTGTTATTTTTGAACCAATCTCCTTGAAATTTGCACATTAGGTGGGTTTTAACATCCTGAGCACAAATATGCAGTCGGTTTTCATCTATATAGCCTAAGTTAGAGTTTTGCAACATGTTATGTCATTCCATTTCGGGCAATTTCTTAATTATCTGCTTATGATATACTTGAGTAATTCTTGTTCCTTTGTGCTCTCAAAGGACCAGGGAGTGCAACTCTACCACAGCAGTAATTTTATCACTGTTTCTGAAATTGCTGTGAACTTATGAAATGTCAGGCCATCAATTATCAATGTTTTCGTAAAACAAAATGCATAAAAAATTGTACTAGTACAAAGAAATTTTATATTTTTCTGGTTTTATTGCACTGTTCAGTTCTTTTATGCTTTCAAACGCAGCAAGAATGACGCAAATCTGACCAGTACATCCCAAGATATTGTACCCGACAGTTGACCTCATGGGGAAAAAACTGGTTTTGAGAAAACAAGTCACAAAGTTCGGAAATGCAGGGTAAAATGGCCATTTAGCCAACTTCAAATGGTAACAGCTTTGTAAATACTTGTGGTACAGCTATAATGTTTTGCAGGTACATTCTTTGGGACCTATAGACTCCAAATAAAATTAATACAGAAAATCGATTTTTTTTGGCACATTTTTGGTCCTCAAGACCAGTGTCCCCCCTTAAGGCGCACTGCATCGGTCAGCTCGTACTTTATCGTGTGGGATGAGTTTTGAGTCTGCCGTTCGTGCTTTGCGCGCCCGTGTTTTCTTCTTATTCTGGATGTTCGGTTGGCTTTTATGGAAGTACGTACTACGCATTCTTTCGTTTGCCAAACGCTACAGGAAATAAGGGATCCGCGAGAGTTGCAACTTTAACGTAGTGCCATGAGTAGTAACGCAAGTAACGTACGTAGTAACCCGTGTATCGGTCAGTTATCGCTCGTCGCTTGCTGTTCAACCGTAGCTTATTTTCCCAAGATCAAATTTTTCGAGCAGAATTTTCTAAGCGGTAGTGTGCACCCAGTTTTGTTGTCCACGGCGCAAGCAAAGGACGCCCAGCGGTCGCCGCGAGGCATGCGCTCACGAGCGCGCGGCATTTTCTCGAGACGCGCTCACCAGCGCTTGGCAATTTGTTGGTGATTTAATCATTCATTGTCAATTTATTGGTAACATATTGGCAATGTTTATCGCGTTACATGCCACACGTGTTACGCGCTACACATTACGGCCAGCTACAACAGTTCCGCTGTTAAAAAATGCCAGGTATGCAATTTATTTTATTAAGTGTTTTTTGTTTTGTTTTGCAGATTTCCTCTGTGTCCCAGAGGATCCTTAGCGTATAGCTATATGCTCGAAGCATTTCAGGAATGACCTCCTGAGAAACCCGCAGGATGCGAACCAACACGGATGTACTTTCAATGTTTGCGTTCTCAAAGCCAAAAAAAGAAACGCGACAGCCTCCAAAAGCTTCCCTGCTGGTGCCTCCCTGACTGCTTTTTCGATGCATAAGGCGTATTTACGAAGTTGCCCGCAAATGTGGGCAACAGAGAAAGGTCCGCAGATCACTCGTCGCTCATTTTGCTGCGCTTAAGATTGCCGAGCCGAGAAAGCCCCTCACACGCTCCGTACCAAGCAATCCCGCGACCGCCATCCCCCAACATGGCGTCGCGTGCTCGTTTCGTTTTTCTTCCGGTAGATGGCGGCACTTTTGCGTAAGGTCTCTACCAGGGTCTTTCTAGCCACACTAAGGTTTTCAACTTGTAACCTTTACCACGTGCCACAATCCTTTATTTGGAATGATTTTCCTGACTGGGTGACTGAGAACATCTCCAGCGCAAAGTATGCAGCATTGTTCTTAAACTGTGTTTTATTGGCATATTGTGGTACTGCTGGACTGCTGTACACTGTACTTATGTTATGTGGTGTATGTTATTATTGCAAAAGATCTAAGCTAATATTTGCGAGTGTACTAGCACTTGTGATGACGATTGTTCTAGCCTGCAGCTTATGCATTCCTTGTACCTCTACTGCTTCTTTTTTTAGTCCGAAAGGAGCCTATGGGGTGCCATTAGCCTACGAGAGAAATTTCAAATGGAAGCTAACACAGTTCCGGTACCTGTGTCATGTGAGTTTTACGACCTGCCTACTTTGTCATGCCTATATTCTTTCAGTTTTTGTTGCCATTGTACGTACCGAGCATTGACAGCTTAATGGGACCTTGCCCCATTGTGATTTTTTTTGCAACAATTTTTTTGTCATTAGAAATGTGTTTACCGTTCAGTAGCAGTGTGCCTTTTGCGCCAACCTGTGCCAAGAGCTGTGCCTTGCCGCATGGCGCTTGAAAAGCCTGTTATTGTGAATATTTACTCGTAGTCTATATTTATGCCTAGGCGAATATTTGCTTCTATGTGCAAGGTCCTATGCTTGGCTACGAGAGGCTACGGGGCTTAAAGGACAGGGTTCATCAGAAACAGTGGGGTGTGCACAACTTTGGCCACATTTTCACTGTTAGTATGAAACAGTGTGTAAACAGTGCCCGTGTAGTGAAGTTTACTACCTGTTAATGGAGTACTGGCACTTAATTTCTCACTTTCGGTTTTTATGCCGTAAAGAATAGCTATTGGTCCAGTAATTACAAAAATCGAAGCAAAAGTGGTCAGCCGCCAGCGTAGAATTAATTATAACGCATTTATTGCAATCAATTTCAAATTCAGCTGTCGTGCACCAAATGGTCGTTCAAATGCAGGACAAAGAATGCGACGTCACGGTTTCCGTCACGTCGGGGATTCTTTCCGCATCATCTACTACGATTGCACATGGTCCGCACTGGCCCACGCAGTCGACATGTTGTCTCAATCGTCTGACTCGGATGAGTCTCTACCACCCGACAGGCAGACAGAACAACTTTATTTGGCCACAGATGAGGCGATTAAGCCGGCGGCGTCTTTGCCGTCGTCCGTTTTTTAATATCGCTGCGGCTCAAACCGACGCAGACCGTGATAGCAACAGTTGTCGCCACCCTTCCAATCAATCTGATCGCGGAAAAGAAGTTCTACATGCAAGGAAGTAGACGTTAGTGTGGTGAAAAATTGTGCCAGGGATTGTTATCAGCGTTGAATTTAAAAGCAGCGATCAGATATTTGCTGCGATGGTAAGCCTACGCTGACCGGCAGCGGGGGTTCGGAGGTCCGATCCAGCCCGTCACTGCCGGCACCGCGGTGTGGCGAGCGGCCGAAAGATGGCGCCACCTGCGCGGTAGAATCAAAACAGGCCACGGCAGATGTCTTGGTCACTGATTGCTCAAACGGCAATTATCGCCAAAATAAAGTTCCACATGCGAAAAAAGAAATTGTAGTGTGATGAAAAGTTGTGTAAGGGATGATCATTCGCAGTTGTACAGATATTGGCGATCAAATATTCGCCACATTGCTAAGCCTAAAGTTCCCAACACCCAAGCTGAGCCGAGCAACGCAAGCGTTGCGGGGCTGGTGGGGACGCCCCTCTTCTGAAACTTGCCGCGCGCGAGCGCATTGCGTTTGGGTTCGCCGGACTTCTTGGGGGCCCCCAACGCCGGCTTTCCCTATTCTAAAACTGCCTAAATCGCTCACTCCGCTTTTACTGCAGCTCCTCCGTCAACTTCGGGCTCTGCAGGTAGCAGCCGAGAAGTGCAACGGGCAAATTATGCTCACTGGCTTGCGCGACAGTATTGTGGCCGCCGCCGCGCCCGAACTTGGTCCACGTTTCACGCTGCACGTCTTCACGTGCAAAATAATGTATCTTGGCGTCTTCGTCGATTTGCTCGGACAGGCTTCCACTGAGCAGTACTTCGCATTCCGCGAGCTTGCCACAGCAGAACTTTGGTAAGCTCGGCGACGCGCACAGGCTGCTGAGATCAGACACCGCGCAGTTTTCGGCACCAGTGCAAGGGAACGCCATACGCCGGCCACAAACTGAAGAGCAAAGACGTCGAACACGCAAAGTGCGCAAAGTTTACAAGCATTGCTCACAGAGGTACACCCACACCTCCTGCCGAAACTAAGACCACTGACAACAGCAGCGCAGGCTATCATTTCCGGTTTCGAAAACGGCTATATGACGTCACCCTGAACCGGCCAGACACGCCGGATAATGTGTCGTCACACCTATAGCGATTTCGCTAGTGCTGCCGATTTGTGGGAGCTCGCGGCCAGTACAATTAAAATCTATTTTTGATGTGATTCCGGCCTCGGATCGCTAAAAAAAGTTTTGTGAGGCATTTGTACAAACTACTGAAGCCAATTATATCATTTTTTAGGCGGCAAAATTTGGTGTCAGTACTCCTTCAAGTGCGGGAACCAGTGTCTGCTGTCTGTAACAACAGGCTCATAAAGGCCGAGAATTGAACTATCGACGGAACAGACATTGCAGCCGCTGCTGTATTATCGCGACACATTTCAATGGGACATTGCCGATTGTGGAAACTGTGTCTGTTGAATATGGCTCATAATTTAGGTCTGATGTAGAATTTCATGGTAAAAGCTAGGTAAAGAAAGGTCTTAATGTTGCTTAAGAACTACAATCGGGGGTATACGTACCCTTGTGAGCAAAGGCAGGGAAGCAAGCGAGCAGTCATCCTCAACACGGCTTTACGCAGTGCAATCTGGGTGCACGATAAAAATGTTCACATTGTACACCTTGCGACTTTTCTTCGGCTTTTTTTTTTATTTAAATCATGGAAATTGTGAGATTTTTTTTCATTTGCACATTGCGGTCTCCCTTTGACGATTTCTTGGTGTCGACTTTTTTTTGCGCAGTTACTTGTTTAGAACTTGTTCCAAGGATGTTAAAAAGGCATGTATGGCACTTGAGAATTTTGTCAATTTGTTATCTAACATAGAAGGCAGTGATGTAGGTGTGAAAGGGAAGGATTAAATAAATGAAGCCCAATTTGTTGTGAAGGTATCCATCTATGATCACTGAAAATATTTGTGTGAGTGGTATATGTGCCTTAACTCTTTCGCTACCGCTGGAAAATTGACTCATTTTAGGGGTCTAAGAAAACATTTTTTTTCCTGCTAAAAAATTGGTTAGGCACTAATTGCAGGAACACAAAATACAGATTATTTAATGACCTTTCCAATAACACCAGTTTTTTAAAGGTTTTTGTATATCATAGTTGTAAAAAAAAATATCAAAATCAAAATTTTTGTCAAGTTGTCGAAAAAAATGATAAAAAAGGAGTTGTGTATATCAAACCACCGCTAGTATAAAAAAATTAGAATATACATTTTGTTGGAAAACGTTTCAAAAACGCCCTAAAAAAAATGTCAACTTGCGCGAAACAGTTTGTCAGATAAAAAAAAATGTTAGCATGCATGGTGCTCGTGTCATGCGGTGAAGCCCAACCTCCAATTCAAAATGTGCAATTTCAGCTGGTTTCCTGGAATAAATCTGGTGGTTTGTCATTATCAGAGGCACCAATTTGCCCCCACATAACGTAAAAGCATCTTGTCAATGGCTGACTTTGCATTTACAGCGAGCACAATATTTGGGACAAGCACGCGATGCGGAAAAAAACATGCATGAAGTTGAAAACGGAACGCCGTGGCTGATACTTGTTGTCGTTCACGGTCAGTTATCTCTCAAAACATAAAGCTGAGCTTTATTATCATCTTCTTACTCGCAATTCTAGCCTTGCTCGCAAAAATGTGGTACGATGAGCTAGAATCGTGCCCTGCGATCTTTGGCCGAGTAGCAGTTGCGCGATGAAAAAGATCAGCACAACGAGCCTCCTTTATTGCAGTGCCACCTAACATTTTTCAAATGAAACAGTACAAAAACTTATCGGAGACTCCGTCCGAATAGACAGTTCAACTAAGCAGCAACATTAGACACCCGGATATACCCTCGCATGGAAACGAAACTGGAAGGCGAACAGCTGGCAGTGTAAGGCCGGTTTGAAGTGCTGTCCTCGGCGGAACAGATATTTGGCGACTGGGTGTGATCTTTTGACTTGCATCTGAAGTTCTTATCGCAGAGATCGGGTTAGGGTGGGGGAAATCAGCACGAGGTCGCGGGTTCGATTCCCGGCCGCGGCGGCCGCTTTTCTGATGGAGGCGAAAAGCAAAAACGCCCGTGTGTACGAGATTTCGGCGCACGTTAAAGATCCCCAGGTGGTCAAAATTAATCCGGAGCCCTCCACTACGGCGCACCTCATCGCCTGCGTTGCGTCGGCGCGTTAAACCCTACAATCAATCAAGGGTGGGGGAAATCAGAAGCGCCGTGCTTTGTTCGAGCATCAGTCGCGGACGCTCCAGGCGCCATGTCAGGTAGCCTTGAAGTTGGGTAACTGCGTAGTAGCGCTAAATATGAATTTCGCGATGCAGAAACGAAACCGAAACTGTTGTAAACTGTTTGCGAATGGTCCTGGGGTAAGTAGAACTACCAGAGAACTTAGAACAACGTGCGCAAAGGCAATAAGACTGCCTAAAATCATAAAGTAGCTTTGCAACCAGGCACTGCTTGACATTTTCAGCCGATTTCTGGGATTATTACTGTCGGAGCATGAACCTGACGATTGAAAATCGTTTGCTAGTTCCCCATTCATGCCCTGATAGCAAAAAACAAGCGCTGGTGCAGAGTAATTACGAGTTGCACGCATTCGTCGTTGGTAGCAGTGACGCACGATGACCATGCCCCTTTTCCACACCCAGGTGATTCAAAAGCGTGTCAAAAATCACGTTTCCGTTGCAAAAATGAAAAAAAAAAAACTGATTTTGAAAGGCCATTTTCTGATCTAACTCCGAACAGCTTTACTTGTTCGAGAAACGCCTGGAACGCTATGAAAAGGCGCTCCCAAAAGTATCGATCAAATTGATCGATTTTGATAGGCGCGGTAGCGAAAGAGTTAAAGGAACACTAAAGTGTAGGGATGGGCGAATATAGATTTTGAGGTTCGAAGCGAATTCGAAGCGAATAGTGATTTGGTCGAATAATTTCGAATCGAATAGTTCGAATAGTGCACATTGCAAATCACAAAGACAAATGAGCAACTTGTGACCTGACTAATGTACACATTTTTTTCTAATAATTAGAACTCGCGTAGGCACAGCATTGTGTAAAACTATTACCAGTTGAACATTTATTGCAAAATCTTACATACAGCTTTCCTTTGCTGTATTCACAAGTTTTCATGAAGAAATGCCTGTTGCGCCACATGCTCTAGGTGCAGCAGTTTCCGCTGGCTGCTCATTCACAAGTTTAAGCGCCGCCTAGAAACTCGCAGAGTTAAGCGCCGCCTAGAAGTAAGGGGGCACAAGGGTCTTTGATCAAAAACTTTATTTTTGCAGTTATGATGATGAAAATTGGGGGGGGGGGGGGGGGGGGGGGGCACATGTAGTTTCGCATTCTAATTGTAGATATCAAATTTGTTTTTGAGTAAAATGATTATGTTCAAATTTATTTGGATTTTTATATTCAATTTTTTGACAGCCTTTGTAAAAGAACTGCTGGAGGGATGCAGCTAAACAGGGAACCAGTAAACTGCGCACAAATCAAAGAGTGCAATAAGACTAACATTATCATTATATCTGGTCTGTAGCAGAAGTTACGACCACTTGAAGTTTGGGCCTGGAAGGCAAAACCGGTTTTTCTGGTTGCCATCTTCCAGGCCCAAACTTCAAATGGTCGTAACTTCTGCTACAGACCAGATAGAATGATAATGTTAGTCTTATTGCACTCTTTGATTTGTGCGCAGTTCACTGGTTCCCTGTTTAGCTGCATCCCTCCAGCAGTTTTTTTACAAAGGCTGTCATAAAATTGAATATAAGAATCCAAATAAATTTGAATATAATCATTTTACTCAAAAACAAGCTTGATATCTACAATCAGAATGAGAAACTACATGTGCCCCCCAATTTTCATCATCATAACTGCAAAAATAAACTTTTTTGGTTTAAGACCAGTGAGCCCCCTTAAAAAAAGTATTGTAGCCACTAGTATCCTCGGCCGTAGCCAAGCAAAGCGCAAGTGGCTGGCCGCCATTTTGAATAGGCTCGCTTAGTGCGGCGTACTGCCGCGCTGTGCGAGCTCGCTTAGTGCGGCGTACTGCCGCGCTGTGCGAGCCTATTCAAAATGGCGGCATGCCTATTCAAAATGGCGGCCTGTACAAGTCTGCTGGCTTGGTGCCGCGATGTTCGGAGCGGTGTCGTTTCAGTGCCGCCTTTTTTTTTTTAACCTAAAGTGTGCTGGCGGCCGAGAGCTTCGTCGAACCTCTAGGCAAGGCAGCAACTCGGCAGTGCCGGCACTGATAATAGAAATGTCCGCGTCGCTGGGTCTTGAGCCAAGCCTGGGGTAACTCTCGGAAAGCTTGACCGAAAAGCTTGGCTTTCAGCTGCCTATTCGGGAGCATCGAATAATTCGAAAATATCGAATACCTGCATTCGGATCGAAGCGAATAACGAATAGAGAGCTATTCGATCGAATATTCGACAATACCGAATATTCGCCCATCCCTACTAAAGTGTAAAAGCAAGTTTGCCGATATCAGTAGGTAAGAGCGTTGTGAATACCAATTTTCCGCTCGCAGTGGCAGCAGTTGCTTACTAACACAGAAAATGCCAAAAGCGTAAAAATGGGTGTCAACACCCCATCCACTTTCTCGCACTACACTTTGTGACATCACAAACCGTGAATGCATGGTGAAATGGGATTGGTGGAGCTTGCCCAAGGGCTTTCTGAAACAAACACGGACGCAGCCGGGACGTGCAAACGCAAAATACATGTATGCAGGAACTTTTGATGGTCACGCGCTTTTAAAAAGACGCAAACCACAGCTAGCAAACATCATAAGGTGTGATGCCGCATCTCAAGCGGTGGGCTATGTTTGTTTTGAATTCATTGAATGTTTTGCCTTGCATACAAGCGCAGTCAAAAGATGCACACATACGGGCGAATGTGACAGCCTACCTCACCTACTGACCACTAGCACAGGTATACCTGAACCGGCAAATGGCAAAAGCAGGTGTAATGAGTGCAATTGACCCGAAACCAGATGGTTGGGAAATTATTTGATCAACTCCAAGCGTATTTTCAACAACTGCTACCAGGTGGAGGTACGTCCTGAGCACATTTCCAGGAAAGCTTCACTGAGGTTATTCCTCTCCACCAGTTAAGTGCAGGGGCTTGACGGCCAAATTTGCGGTATGCCACCACACCAAGGTGACATCAAACAATCCCTTCCTGATTGGCTGTGACAAAATTGAAAGAAATTGAAAGCCAATGAGGACAGGCTTTAAGGAAGATGGCAGCAATAGAATGCTACCAGGCCTGGTTCGCTCTGGCCGTTTTGTGACGTTGTCTGAAACACTGCAAAAAAAAAAACAAATGGAAGGGAAACGGGAGAGAGAAATGACGGCTCAAATTTCTTTCTCAGCATACAAGGCATCGTTGACCGTTGAACGAAAACTGAGAGGGCTACGGAATGCGTGGTCTTTCAGTTAAAACAAAAAGGTTACTCAACCTTTAGTGTCCCTTTAACAGTTGTTTCTCATACTGATATTAAATTCATAAAGTAGTGCTGAAGTCGGCAGACATGAGTTGAATCTTTGCAATTTTTTTTTATTTTTCAGTGCAACTCCTTGCCCAGCCACATCAAGATAACGGTTTCCCGGGGAAACATATTTGAAGATTCTTTTGGCCAAGTGAGCAAACTCATCACTGTCCAGCTTTATGTAGTTCTTGTCCTCTTGCTGTGTAAACATGGCAAAGCTTGCATGGACGCTTGTTGTAAGAACGGTACAAGGAATGTGTGCAGTGGCCCTTCCCGATGCACCTTTTAACGTAAAAGGCGGAGCGGAAATCCCTGAGTGGAATTGGAGGCTGGGCAGCGTGGCTGCAGAGTGTACCTGTGCCGTGTCCACCATTCCAGATTATGCGGGTCCCACCGCATGAACTGCGAAGAAGGCTCTTCATCACATTCAAGGGGGAAGAAGGCCTTGATTATGGAGGAATAGCCAGGTGAGTTTCCCTGTGACTGGGCGTCACTGTAGCAGCTCCAGTGACCTCACCTACTGACCTTGTACCTTTTCTCCCCCTGGCAGAGAATGGTTTTTCCTGCTGTCGCATGAGGTCCTCAACCCCATGTACTGCCTGTTTGAATACGCTGGGAAGAACAACTACAGCCTACAGATCAACCCCGCAAGCTCGGTGAACCCAGACCACCTGCTCTACTTCCGGTTCATCGGACGCTTCATTGCAATGGTAAGCGCACTACCAGTGCGCACAGCCAGACTCGCCCATAGTTGCACGTTGCGAGGTATGAGGAAGTGCACTCTTCCACTGCCTGAGACGGCTCTTCTCCGCAGGCTCTGTTCCATGGGAAATTCATCTACAGCGGCTTCACGCTACCTTTCTACAAGCGTATGCTGGGTAAGAAGCTCACCATGAAGGACATCGAGTCCATTGACAATGAGTTCTACAACTCCCTCATCTGGATCAAGTGAGTGCACCACGGGGGTTGACCAGTCGGAATCTGTCCACTAACGGGTGCTGCGCCTTTGTCTGCATCTGCTCCAGGGAGAACAACATCGAAGAGTGCTCCCTCGAGCTGTACTTCAGCGTCGACTTTGAGGTGCTGGGGCAGATCCAGTCCCACGAGCTGAAGCCTGGTGGTGGAGAGATTCGCGTCACTGAAGAGAACAAGGACGAGTACCTGAGGTTGGTGTGGCTGTACGAGCACCCTGGCTGGGGGGAGATTAAATGGGGCCTGGCCTCCCCCTCTTGCGCAGGCTGATGACGGACTGGCGCTTCTCCCGAGGCCAGGAAGAGCAGACCAAATCATTCCTGGACGGCTTCAACGAGGTCCTGCCTCTCGAGTGGCTCCACTACTTTGACGAGCGGGAACTCGAGGTGCTGGCCCTGGTCATTGCTTTTGTTTGCCCTAGCTTTTCTTTCCAAGGTCTTGAAAAATGACGCCTCAATGAAACTAGCTCTTGAGGGCTGGTATTTGCGGCATGTTGTTGCATGCTGTTATGCTGCACCAGTGCAGCCTAATTGAATCTGCTGTTTTTACTTCCTTATTCAGTTTCTGTAGCTGTCCAAATTTAGTGCTCTAGCTTCATTCATACCTATTGTCTGTTTGATGTCAGAGCCAGACACAAGCACCGGGCAAGTGAACGACTTTTTTTTATTTACGGGCCAAATCTAATCAGATTAGGAGCATTATGTAACTAAGCATCCTAACAACAAAACTGAAATTGGTTTCAGAGTATCTTTTATACTTTTTTGAGTTACAAGACTAATTACCTGAAAGCTGTATTAAGCATAATTAACCAGGCAAAAACTCGACAAGGTTTTTATGTCAGTGTGATCAGGAAGGTCTATTTTGTGCCGAGAAGCTATTATGTTATCGTTTTATATCCTTTAGGTATAAAAAATAAATGTTTCACCGTCCTTTCAATAACAGAAGTAGTTTCATGTCACAACGAAAGTGCAACTTTTTTCTTTCTGGATACCTAAAGGGAATAAAGCAATAATCTTATGGCTTCTTGGCACAAAATCCTTTCGCCGCACGAGGTCGCGGGTTCGATTCCCGGCCGCTGTGGTTGCTTTTCTGATGGAGGCGAAAAGCAAAAATGCCTGTGTGTACGATATTTCGGCGCACGTTAAAGATCCCCAGCTGGTCAAAATTAATCCAGAGCCCTCCACTACGGCGCGCCTCATCGCCTGTGTTGCGTCGGCGCGTTAAACCCTACAATCAATCGATCAACTGATCACACCGACATAAAGATAATGTTTAGTTCTTGCCTAATTAATTAATCTTGGGGTGACATTGTGAAGGTAGTTAGTCTTCTTATATATATCTGATTTCAGTTTTATTATTAGGATAATTAACTAGACGAATGATCCTAGTTTGATTAACCCCTCTTAAACTCAGTGTAAACAAATTCGTAGTTCAGATATTTCATTTTAATGTCACACAGAAGTGAACTGGTTGAAGATAAACCCATGTAATTCGTTTTTTGCCTATTAAAAGAAAATATTGCGCAGTAGTTAATCTGTACTGTTTGGCAGAAGGCAGAGTGCCATGCGCCATTTGTGTCTGCCATACCAACCAGAAGTAATGCTGCAACTGGTCTGTGCTGTGTTCTTATGCCATTGAAGCCTTGAAAAGTCCACGTTTTGTTTGTTCACGCGCAGGTCGTACCGGTTGAGCATGGTGGAAATTCCTATATGTAGCGCTGCAGATTAGGAGGCACTGTGTCGTCATAGCCATCAGCAGTTCGGTGGTCGGGATAGTGCAAAAGAACGAGCGTTTTTCAGTTTACTTTTCTCGCTGAAAAATGCCTATAAACCAAGCAGAAAAACTTCGAACATGGCCTACACATTCTAGACATTAACTTTAGAAGGTAGTGTTTACAACTCGCCTCAGGGCCCCTTTAACCGCCGTTGACTATCTTTCGTTTTTGTTAGCATTGCATGCTGCACCGTAAACTGTACCCATGGATTTCTTAGTTGCGTGGAACCAAAAGATGCTTGCAATGGCATACGCAGGATTTCGTTTTGGAGGGGCCAAAAGCTGCAGAAAAGAATGAGAAAAACGTGAAATAAAAAACAATGCAAAGAGCAACTAAATTGAATAAATAAACCTTCGGGGTTCGTTGGGGTAGTGTACACTATAGGCGACTGTGTAATATATTATTTTTATTCTTAACGGCATCGCACAATGGCTGACGGTGTGGAGAGCAGACGTCCAATTTGTGCAAATTTGTTGGGTTGTCACGTGTGAACGAACAATAATTTTCAGCTGTCTTATTTGGTCAATAAGCTGAGGTAGTACCCTTAATTGTCACACCCCTCCCCCGCAAACCAGGAAACTTAGCGGGTGGGGGGAGAGGGGATGGGGGGTGCCCTCTCGGCCCCCTTTTGCTTGCTCCAGTGGCTGCTTGTGACTCCTCTCCAGCAGCAGGCACCAAACTCGTTGTAACTTGTTGCTGTCAGCGAGAGGCCCCTGTGGTAATGCTGTGTGGCTTGCCCTTCCAGCTGATGCTTTGTGGGATGCAAGAGATTGACATAGACGACTGGCAGCGAAACAGCATCTACCGGCACTACACGCGCAACAGCAAGCAAGTGATTTGGTTCTGGCAGTTCATCCGAGACATGGACAATGAGAAGCGGGCACGCTTGCTGCAGTTTGTCACGGGCACATGCCGCGTGCCTGTTGGCGGTTTTGCCGAGCTTATGGGTGAGTGGCTGCTTCACACCGTTCTTGGTGGTGCCAGTGGAGTACGGGGCTAAGTACCGTACCTCTGTCGTGAATTGCGTGGTTTTTACAGCCTACCAAATTTTATCGTGGTGTTTGCCAATTTTTTAGGGCACTTATTCTTCACTGTCGGTGAGGCAAGTTGTCGCCAACTGCATAAAATGGTTGTAGCCTGCTACTCATGGTTGTTTGCAGCCTGGTGCTCGCTGTGATTCTCAGGCAACTTGTAGATTACCCTGTCCACAATACAGAAATCTCAACTACCCACGGATCAATGCGACAAATTGGCATCACGCTGTGGCCGTCAGATGTACAGCCTGATGAAAGCTGTGAACTACACCTCCATGCATTAGGTCACCTAATCTATTGCCTAAACAACTGCTTTAAAAATTTCTGTGTGATTGTGAAGTAAAGAAGAGTGCAACGGGCATGGTCTTTGCGTAGGCCAATGCAAAGCGCGTTATTCACATTGAAAGCTTGTGCGTCAAATTATAATGCATCTAGTAGCAACATGGTAAGTTGTTAAGCAAGCACAAAAAAAGCTTCAGAGCACATTTAACTGTGCAGTTCTGCCTCTGTGGTCACGAGACTGTGATTGTGAAAAATTAATTGCAACAGCGTATGCAGCCAAATGTCAGTGCTCTCGCAGTGAAATAAAAAGTAATGTGGACTAAGAGCTACACACCAAATGCCAATCTGGGCCATAAATGGGTGTAGCTACAGGGCTGGAACCCCGGCTAGCTGGCTACGGCAGGCACCATCATCCCCCAAAATCCTCCAAGAGTTGCAGTGGGTTCAACTCGCCAAAAAAGCAACGACGGGCTCCGAAGGGCCGGATGAACCAGGGGATTTATTGGGCAAGTGGTACAGTGCAAAAACGCAATAACTGGGCCAAGAAGTTCACTATACCAAAGCGCGCCTTGCCTGGCCCATACAAGCAGCGGAGGCCGAGGCTACGCATGCGCCGCGAGTGGTGTAGGCCCGAATGGGATACCTGCGCGTCCGATCACGGGCGAACAAGGAGGCGGTGGACAACCACCATCTTCCCTCGTGTTTTCCCTTCTCGGTCCCCCGTGAAGTGCCCACACCACTTTTAAAAGGCACGGGGTAAATAAGGAAGGTTCCTGGGCGTAGAGGAGGGACGGTGGCGGTGTGGGGGGGGGGGGGGGGGGGGGAGTTCTTGCCTGCCAGTGCGCTGACCCGCAAGATGACGCAGCGACGTGACTCATCTCGTGGGGCGAACGCACATGCTGTGTGCAGCTGAAGACCACACTCGCAGGAAGGGGCATAGGGGATTTAACCCTTTCGCTGTTACTGGCGTAGTCTTACGTTTTCGCATTTCCCCTTCGTAGTGTCACCGACGCACCGGCATGTTTTCCATTGTGCATTCGAAAATTCGCACCACAGTGCAAAGCGGTGGACTGTTAGCGTCATCTGTCGAATCTTTCAAGTAGCTCATATTTTCACTTGCAAGCTCTTTCACAAAATATTGAAGAGTACGGAGCGACTGCGCCCCACCCTTCGGTGCTGGGGGACATGGTCGCTCCGCGCGCTGTTCTCTGTCGGGATGAGTGATCATGTGGCACGCGTGCTATTACTTGTGCAAGGGTTGTTGTGCCTGCCATCCGCAATGGGTTTCTAGGTTTTTTTGCTTTTTTCTTTTATTCTGCTCCCGCGTCTGCTACGGTGTGCCAGGTTAGCCCAGCGCGCCGTTGCCTCTCTAATAGACCAAAACATGACTCGATCGCGGCTTTCGCTCGCTCGCCGCGCCCTCACTTGTCACTGTCAGCAGCAAACAAGGTTGTTGTGTCAACGTTGTATCCCCTTTTATCTCTATTTGCCATCATTATTTCGCAACGCGTCATTTCTGTGTGTTGTGCGAGCTGCTGAAAGTGCTCCCTCCATGCGTGCAGTTACTTTCGGATGGCTGACCGCGTGGGGTCTTTGACTGCGGTCAGGAGCGATGGTTCTCCCGAATAAAGTCGAGCTCGGATTCTTATTCTGAGAGTTTCTCATCCGAGGAAGGGGTGTGGATTCACAACGTCAGATTCTGATGTTGAAACGGTTGGGGGGGGTCGTCCCGGAAGCGTGCACGGCAAACTGAAAATACCTGGAAGAAAGGCAGTTTCTCACCCACGCTCTTTCCTTTCGATGTGTTACATGCCGGACGCTATCATAGTCAAATAAAGCACTATGTTCCTTCCCTGATATTCCGGTAACCAAGCCAACACTGGTTGCGTCACGGCCAGAAACTTAAAGGAGGATCCCCGCAAGGGAAAAAAAGTTTTTTTTTTTTTTTTTTTTTTTTAACAGTATCGTAAAGTTCCGAGAGAAGGCCCTCCCTGAAACATTACCCACCCCTTCTATAGGAGGGAAATATTCGATTTGCTAAACGACTCCAAAGATCGCCCACTCCCTAGAATCGATGGCTTTAGCATTGATGGGTAAACGAAATAAGTGCGAATCATCTCTGTACTCTGCCGCTATTTCGCAGTGCGTTCCTGCCGCCGAGTATGTTGCAGATCGTGTTTGAACCTCCCGCGCAAATGTCACGTGATTCGGAGGAGTGTCTAGTGAAAATGTGAGGGGGAGGGCGTTCCTCGGCAGCAATGCGTGGGGTAGGAAGTGAGAGATGACGCCATAGTAGCGCGTGCCGCCCTCCCGCTCGCACTGTTACCAGACGTGCCGACGAGCGTCTCGTGCAGACTCAACATTCTGCCCTCCCCCTCACACTCTCACCACACTTTCCTCTGTGTTTTCTTTCGGTTGTCGCTCCCTCGGTTACAATGCCGAGACCATCGCAGCCGCGAAACCACAGTAGCGGCAGCCAAAGTGCTGCGCACTAAAGCAAGCACGGGCTACAATGCTTGGTGGCTGCGCCGGCAGCGAAGGAGATGGTGGAGGCACCTGATGGACAAAATGATAGCAGCCACAATTCATTCCGGGGCTGCGCAGTGAAATGCCGATTGCAGCGGCTACGCAGTTGCTTCTCCTGTGACACTAGCTTAACCTTGGTGAAGCGCTTGTGACATTATCTGGCCGTGCTAGGAAGCTCTGTTTCCCCTCCTGTCTTGTTCTTGCTCGGTGGCTGGAAGTGTGCATCAAACATTCCGGGCCAAATGATTTATGGTATGACGGTGCACTATCTCCTCTTTTTCTCCTTTTTCATTGACATTGTGCAAGGTTGGAGTGTTGCAATGTGCGGAAAAATTATGCAAGAAATGCTTAACCCAACCATTGTTATGCCTAGTTTTATGTAAGGATTAGCGACTTCACAAGTGCTCTGTAATGATTGCGGGTGTACAAAACGGCTGATTTTGCAGTGATTCAGGCTAAAACAGTTAGCCTAGGGCCAACCATAGATTGTTTGCAGAGGTGTTGCATTCTGCAGCAGGTCCCGTCATTACCTTGAAGAAATCATCGCGGAAGTAATGGCAGCATCCGATAACCTGTGACGGGCGTGTCCTTTCCAGCAGTGAGGCATGTGCAGGGATACATGCGGTGCACAATGGGAGCTGCAAACGTAGAAGGCAGTGGTTTGTAGGATAGCACATTTCTGCCTGCATTTAAAGAGTTTTATATGAACTTCTGTTGCTACATGCGATTCATTTCGACTTCGTGAATTAGTGCAGGCAAAACAGGCGGTGTGGTTTTTACCAAGCCACTTTGCCCTGACTGGAGCCAAGGCCCAGATGCAGCGAGTGCGGCATGAACAGCGTCGATTGCTCACTTCTTTCCAGGAAGCAACGGGCCGCAGCGCTTCTGCATTGAGAAGGTGGGCAAGGAGACGTGGCTTCCCCGCAGCCACACCTGCTTCAACCGGCTCGACCTGCCCCCGTACAAGAGCTACGAGCAGCTGGTAGAGAAGCTCACCTACGCCATAGAGGAGACCGAGGGCTTTGCTCAGGAATGATGCCTTCTCTGCCCCATCTGTCTGCTCCTGGTGCCCGCTTAGAGGAGATGCTGCGGGCCTCTCCGCAAATGGCTTCCCGGGGCATTTCAGTTGTGCTACCCGGCCATTAGGGCACCTCACCACTGCATGTTCCATTGGCATAAGATTGGCGAAGAAAAATTTTTCTATGCTGCTTGTTTTGTTTGCTCGACGAAGCTGCATTGCGACGTTTTTGCTTGCTCGGCGTTGCTGCATCGAGAACTGCAAGGGTGCTGCCTGAATTATTTTTATTTCTTTTGTGTCCTGGTACTGTGATACGAAACAACACTGCACCGACACCAGTAGTGGTGCAACGGTTTCCCCCATAGTGGTTGGCTGCTTTGAGCTATTGTTTGCCTTTTATCTTTTGGTCAGCCCCAGCTGCTGCATCAAAGCAATGTCTGGTCTCATCTAGGTTGGTTCCTCTGTTAGGTCGTCGCCTTTGGTGGCGCTTCGAAGCTGTAAAGTCACTAAGCCAACACTGCTTCTCTCGCCGAGGGATCGATGTAAAGCAGTTGACCGCTTCTTGTTGGTAAAGAGAGATATTTATTCTGTCCATGTGCTCACCTGGCATTTATGAAGAGTTGCCTGGAAGTTTTTACTTTGGTTTTTACCTACGTCAGTGCATGTCAGACATGCAACCCAGTTGATGCGAATAGAGTTGAAGCACTAAAGTTGAGACAGTGTTCCCGCCTCAGGGAGTCTGCCACGGCAGCATGGAGGTGTGCTTAGAAAAACTGCCAGCACTGCTTTCCTTGGCACTCCAGTGGACCAGTGTGTGCCACCGCTCTTGTAGACAGGTCATCTGCAATAGGGGCCCTCCCCACGTTAGAGGGCATTAGGTGAAAGACTGGCTTCGTTGTCCCCCCTGACAAATTGGCTGGCTGCGCCAATGCAGCTGCAGGTGCAATTTTAGCCATGTACCATTAACAGTGGGGCTGCTTACCTCTGTACATATGCTCCTCAGATCTTTCTATTGACACAGGGGAGTCTCTTAGGGGACTACAACGAAGAATGTCAGGCTGATATGCATCCATGCTGCCAGGCAAGCTAGGAGATGTAAATACTGTGTAAAAAAAAAAAAAACAGTGAGGTGGGAAGGGCCTACTTTGGACGCTTCCCCATTTCCAGGTAGATTTTAGCCCATCTTGGCATGTCTTGGATTGCCCCCGTCCCTCTGTTCCATTTTTATTTGAAACCAGTGGGTCTAGGTGTTCAAATCTGCTTATTACTGGGTGTTTCCGATGGCTACGTGCTCTGGAAGGTCTTGCCTATGTGCCGTTTAACAGATTGGCTTTAAAGTGTGTTTGGCCAGCACTGTTTTTATGCCAATGCTTCCTGTCTGGTTATGGTAGCAGTACAAGCCTGTTCATCTGATGTGTGCATCAAGTCCATTTTATTGGCTTCCTGAGGATGTAATGAATGTTGTTTACATTTTTTTTTTATGCATTGTGTTGGCTGTGGTTGTGAAAATGCAATCTCTTGAAGTGTTGGTCAGTTTCGGTGCACACCTTGGTTGCACTATTCTGGACAAAACCCTCAAACCACTGCAAACCCCGCACCACTACATTGCTGTCTGTCATGACTGTCTGCGTCAACTGTGCTGCCTGCCACTGCAGGCAATGCTGTAGTTCAGTGGTTTCATGGTTTGCATTCGGTTTGTCCACTATAGTAAATGTACATACTTTCCAAAATGTTTCCGTACACAGAGTTGCTCATGCTAGCGTACCTTGCTCTCGTGGCAGTTTCTTGTATTTCTTCTTTAGATTGTTTTAGTCAAGATTTGGGTATAAGTGAACAGGGCTGCTGAGAAGGCGCGCACTAATGTTTTGTCACTGTGTAGAGCCACCTCCTGCAAGTATAACCTGCCTGTAATTATTGTTTTAGACATAGTATCTTGTACTGAACCATGATTTCCTGAAAGTCATTGCCAAGATGTCGTACACTGAGGATACTTTGTGTAGTATGTTAAAACTATGAAGAGAATATATGAATATATATATAAATATATATATATATATAATATACACATGAAAAAAAGCTTTGCAAGATCAGCACTTTACCAAGTTCCACTGTACATACAAATGGATTAAACTTGGGTGCAAAGTCAAATGCTGTCTTGTAAGATTTGTTCACATTACTTGGGCTCAAAGCGGGCCTGCATTTGAGACAATTGTTAGTTTTGGGATGCGTATTCTTTGTGCAGCTCTTAAAAGGGCTATGAAGACAAAATACATGCTTGATTCATTTGAAAAATTGCCTCGTTGAAATAACACTTGTATCGCATTTTAACTATACATCGTTGAAATAACACTTGTATCGCATTTTAACTATACAAAGAAAGAAAGAAGAGAATAGGCAGACAACTCGCAAACAACTTTCCCATTCTAGAATTATGACTCAGTACAGCACACTTGTGCAGCTAGCTGAGGCCTACAAATCAAACGAATTAAGTAGAAATTATAATGTGGCAAGCTAAGCTTTTTGCTTTTGAAATTTACTACCTATTCTTTTATATCACTAAGAAACATGGGGTAACCAATAGAAGTTCCAAAAGAAATGTAAACGTACGCAGCTGAACTGCAAACGAACTACCACCGGCTGCTGCTGCGAAACCCTGCTGTTGTGCAGATTTTCTGTTGCACTGACCAGCTCCTATATGCAACACTGCCCCTTGCGCAACCTTGTTTGTTGAGTTATACTTTGTTTAATGATGCAATAATTATGAACTGTAACAAGATGCAGCACATACAGGTCTGACTGAGGAAGGGTGACTGATCGGCATTGCCGTGCCACCTAGGAAGGTTGACTGTATTCAACTAGCACGTTTGTTACCTCAGTTTGGGTTCCTCTTGGCTTGCAGCGTTTAGATGCTAGATGGAGTCAACGTACTGTCCGTTCTAGGCATCCCTATTGCATCGTTGCCAACATCGCGAAACTTGCAATGCAGCAGAATTTAAATTTTCTCTAATTAAATTTTGGGCGGAATAAAGCATAATTTACTGGATAAGCACTGGGGGTATTGCCTGTATATGTATGTGCAAGCGTGAGACTGGAGTGCACAGCAACTTCCTCTTTCCTCGTAAATAGTTGAAGGAAAATTCCTTTAAGTAGTTTGTGCCATGGATTCAGTCTTGATTCGCATGGAAGCATGCAGAGAAAGACAACTGGGGCAGAATCGGGCACGCAAAGCAGCAGAAGTCGTCGGGAGCCCTGGACCAAAGGTACCACCCCTGCTGACCCCGTTGGAAACTGTTGCACGTGGCACGAGCCCTCGCGGTGGAGTGCCGCCCAACCACTAAAAAAATATAAACGTTTTTCCTCCCTCAGGGTAACAGAATGGCCATCGAGTGATGGGTCTTGAAGTTGGAAAATACAGATGACTTGGTGGAGGGATGAGATGAGGAAATTAGGTGGCGAAGAATGGGTTCGGACAGCACAGGGTAAGGGCAGTTGGAAGTCCGAGAGAAGCCTTTGCCATGCAGTGGACATGAATAGGCTGATGATGATGCCATAGGTGTCGGGCAGTGGCTTTCACTTGGCTCCCATTCTCGCTTTTTGTGGCGCACACTTTTTGCTGCTTGTTATATTGACAATAAGCTGTGATGTGTGCCTTCTGTTTTTCTAGCAGGCACCACGCGTTACCACCATTGTGTTTATTTGGAGACCTAAAACTTGAGGAATCATATGCCTGGATGGCGTACTTATGGCGGAATTATTTATTGTGAGTGCCCATGCACTTGGGTTTGCCACAGTGTATGGTCCTGAGCCCCCAAACCAAAATTATGTGAAGCATGAAACAAGGGAAAAAAAGTGTTTCATGCTTTGCATTTTTTTTTTTACAGTTTAACTGTTAGTGGTATGCTCAGGATATCCTACCTGATTGCAGCTTTTGCGACTATATCGCGGAGGTAACCATGTATTCATTTCATTCCCTCATCCCCATCCCCGCAGAGTAGCATGTTGGCAACAACATGCCGGCAGACCTCTGCTTTCCTGTAATAAAGATATTTTTCTCTCTCTCTCTCTTTTGGAGGAGGAGTGTTGTTATGGTAAAACAAAGTAACTTGGCTGTGAAATCATCGAGTGAGCATTGCAAGGTAAGTGTCGAGGATATGCTTACACGTGTGTGCCATAAAATCAGCTGCAGTGACTTAATGGAAGAATAACCATTGAAGAGTGGGCAGAGATGACCTTGTGGCAGTCTGGCAGAGAGGAAAGGAAGGACCCCGCAGTAATCCTACGAAATATGGAAACTTGAAGACTTCGTTGACAGAATCGTGAAGTATTTTAGGGAAGCCCAACACTTTGGCAGGCAGAGTGGGTGCAATAATTTGACGATGCAAATAATACATTTCAGAAGTGGTTCTTCCACACCGAGTTGGGAGTGGTGTCTTGAGTTTGCAATTTCACTTTGTTCCTAGATGATCTGATGGTAGGGCCAGCATTGTGGGAACCAGCCCAGGAACCATGTAATGTCAAAATATCGTAATGCGGCACCAATCTGACAATATCTGTGAAAGGTTTTGAATAGGATGATTGACTGCCAGTTAGTCGTGCAGTACCACCTATTTGCTGTGCATGATATGTGTGACGTGGCTTGAAATGTGTGGGATGGCAAAAGCCTTAAAAACCTGGCCAGTCCGCATCAATGTGAACTTTTATGCAAAAAGTTTGCTCTACTGTATGATGGTTCATTGTATCAAAAGGTTGGCCAGTGCTCATATACCCACCCTGGAATGCTTGGCCAGTGTAAACGTGCTCACCAAGCCTAAGACAAGTGCGCCAAGCCGCATTCTCTTGTGACCTGTGATCAGAGGCAAATCCTCGCTGACCATCTGGGTGGTGTGGATGCAGCACGCAGGTAACCTTAGCAGTGGTCACAACTAGCAAAGCCGGTTTTATGGATTCATGGATTATTCAAATGAGAACGTGATATGGAACATCAATATAATGAGGCCCTACTTGCAGCCAAAAGTTTCATTAATTTCGTTTACTTGAGGTTGATACATTTAGGCTGTCTAAATAATGTTACAGGCGCTTAAAGAAATTCTGCAATTGTCCCTCAGGAGGCTTCTGCAATAACACCATCAAAACCAGCTTTTTTTTTATATTGGAAGTGTAATATACACTTCGTGGACGCAACATTTTAAGAGCAACCCTGCATTCTAGACAGCCTAGTGCTTGTAACCGTTGCAGATGGCGGCACATGTACTTGCGCACTCTTATAGGGGTCCTGAAAGGCGTTTTGAGCACACCAAATCAACTAGCGCAATATTTACGTGCACTGGTCAATGTCATCTGTGCCAAGTATAACATTTTTACGTGCAGCGGAAAGGTCCCACTTTCGTTGCCAAATTTGTTGACGCGTTCCCACCCTTTGACGCGTCCCCTGTGTGCTTTTGGGCTCCGCCATCCTACCGCATGTACAGAGGTCAACACTCTTAACGCGCGAACGCGTGGCCTTCGATACGCGCAGCGCAGCCTGCTGATATGCTGATAGCCACCGGCGTGACCAGCGAGATTAGGGGACGGCGCTGAGCTAGCGGCTTGGCATGTGAAAGCTATTGCCGATGCTTACGTGTTTCCCCTCTCTCCCTCAAAACAAGGAAGCATCGGAAGCATATATATATATATATATATATATATATATATATATATATATATATATATATATATATAGCGAATCAGAACGGTAAATGAGGGGCTCCTTGAAAATAAGACAGAAATAAGAGTTGGCAGTCAAGAAGACCTCGGAAAGCAAAGGGGAGATTGTGGTAGGTCATTGAAACAGATAAAGAATTTGGAAAGAAAGAAAGTGGAGAAAAAATTCCCGCCAGGTGGGATCCGAACCCTGTTATGACTCACCGGCGCCATGTTTGCGCGGGTCAGTCACCCGCCGGTCGACCTCCCCACCGCTTGTCGACGGAAACGAAAGGAAGCCGACACCGCGGCGGCGGCCACTGATTGACAGCGGCTTTTGAGCGGTGTTTAGTGTTGTTGCCCAAAAGGGATTAAGGAGCCGCCGCTCGTCCCCCGGCCTGAGCAACTGAACGCGTGTGCGCGTGAAAGCCCAGACGGCGACGACCGGACAATGGGACCCAGTGGCGGCGGCAGCACAGCGAAGAAGGCATGGCAATGGTCAAGCCATTAACCCTTCCGAGTGATTCCACGAACCTTGTTAGCTCCCTGGGAAGTATGTGTGAGAACCCCACCGTGGGAACGCAGCGCGCGGCGGACACCAAAAAGATAGGAGGCGCTCGCGCGTCTTCCGTTCTTCCCCTTCTACTACAGCAACACCGACTAGATGCTCCTGACGAGTGGCAAGGGTGTGTGTGTGTGTGTGTGTGTGTGCCGTGCATCTGTCGACATACCTGAAAGGCGTGTCCCTACCCGAGGGCGGTGCTTCACAGCGAGGAACTTACACCTCACCATTGGTCCGCATTGTTTTGTATGGGGATCCCCAACCTAGGGAACTAGGGATCGGGGGTCAACAAAAAGGGCGTGCTGCGGCCCGCCAAGAGCTGTCTTCTGTCTTCATCTCGACAACTCACTGTAAAAATGTAAATAAACCCGTTGAGTTTGCTCTAAGCTCTCCCCTAGTCCTGGCTCGACGAAGCGACGGCGACCGGCCCCGCTACCAGCAGACTGCGGTCGCTACAACCCGCAACAAGACGCAACAACCCACGACCTACACTTTTTTCTCCATTTTCTTTCTTTCCAAATTCTTTATCTGTTTCAATGACCTACCACATCCTCCCCTTTGCTTTCCGAGGTTTTCTTGACTGTCAACTCTTAATTCTTTGTTATTTTCTGTGTTATATTCTGTGTTATATATTTGAAACAGATAAAGAATTTGGAAAGAAAGAAAGTGGAGAAAAAAGTGGAGGTCGTGGGTTCGGATCCCACCTGGCGGGCATTTTTTTCTCCACTTTCTTTCAAAGTTCTTTATCTGTTTCAATGACCTACCACATCCTCCCCTTTGCTTTCCGAGGTCTTCTTGACTGCCAACTCTTATTTCTGTCTTATTTTCAAGGAGCCCCTCATATATATGTAGCGAATCAGAATAGGAAATGAGGGGCTCGTTGAATATGACAGAAATAAGGGTTGGCAGTCAAGAAAACCTCGGAAAGCAAAGGGGAGGGTATGCTAGGTCATAGAAACAGATAACGAATTTAGAAAGAAAGAAAGAAAGGAGAAAAAACGCCCGCCAGGTGGGATCCGAACCCACGACCTCCAGAATACCGGTCTGGTGCGATAACCACTACGCTACCGGCGGGGCTATTTTTCCACTCCACTTTCTGGGGTATTTATATCAATGTAATTTTTTCCTGTGCTTGGGGTGGTAGCCAGCGCCTCTCCGACTTCTCGGGGTGCAGGGGGCCTTCTTTTTAAGCCCCGGGCCGTGACTCGAGTGTCTACGACATGTCGAGAGTGGTCGACCAGCGTTGAACCCTCTTAAGCTCCCTATGGCACCAAGACTGCCAGAACAGAGGCCCTCCCTATGCATGTAGCGAATCAGAATAGGAAATGAGGGGCTCGTTGAATATAAGGCAGAAATAAGGGTTGGCAGTCAAGAAAACCTCGGAAAGCAAAGGGGAGGATATGGTAGGTCATAGAAACATAACGAATTTAGAAAGAAAGTGGAGAAATATAATATATATATATATATATATATATATATATATATATATATATATATATATATATATATATACATGAGAATATATGAGAATCCTACTTAATTCACAAATTCAACTCCATGGAACCTGCTGGAATTAATGCGTCTAAGGGCAACTTGGAATCCTTGCGATATTAACCGGGAATACAGCATTAGGCATGTTCGTGCATATACCTCATCCAAAGTCTATGACCGTTCACTCTGCTCTGTACCTGGTCACCTAATTTCTTTTTTTTTTATTCCTTAGCGTCTAGCTTAATACTCGCCCTCATGCCCCCAACTTTTGCTTTTGGAATTCAATTTTATTTATTTAATTTCTCCCCTTTTTTTTTACTCCGCGTGGTCTTGTGCCCCGTACGTCACTCTAACTTTATCTTTTCGTTTTTGAGTTTCAGGACAGGCCTGTTCCAGGAATGTTGCCGTGGGTGACACGTGCCATTTCAGTTGCCGGGTCATTGCTTTTTCTTTAGTGTGTGGGTTTATGTGGTTTCCCTCCCTGTTTCTTTCTCCTTTTTTTCTTTTTTCCTTGACCTAGTTAGTTTTCCCCCGTCTCTATCTTTTCTTTTGACCTGATGCTTGCAGATAGTTTCTGATAAGGACCCCACCCTCACCGCCTGGTCTGCCTCCGGCGGTTCTGAGATCCTTTCCCTATACCCCGCGGCGGGTCAATAAGCACCCTCTCATCCTTTCTGTCCAAAAATTCCACGAAAATCAACCATCAGCTGACTTCCGTGTGACCTACTTCGCGGCTTTAACTAGACAACCTTCTTGGCCCCTCAATCTCTCCCCCGACACACTCCGAAACCAATCAGCTTGCTCAATTTCCCTTCCATCTTTCCCTCTCCTTTCACCTGGGGTCCTACCCCTATATAAACCCTGCCTGCCAGGCGAGAGATTGCCCTGAGGAAAGCAAGTTCTCTTTGCTGAAACGTAGGCCACAATCGTGCTTTTACCTTGTTCGAAGTTTTTCTTCTCTTGTATATATATATATATATATGTCTCTTGCGTGAGAGGCACGCAAGAGACAAAGGCAACCGACGCCAACCTCCAAGGGGGGTTTATTTCCAAAACCCTTCCCTATAGCTGGCCACGTCTTTTCGGTCATCGAGGGGTCCCGCGTTGCTCAAGCGGCCGGCGTCGTTCGACTCCGCCGCTACCGGTGGACGCTGGGCGGTCCAGGCTCGAAGGGGAAGGCGCCGGTTCGCTCCGCCGCCGCACGCCGTCTCGTCCCCGCTCGGAGCGGCCGCCCGCCGCCGCCGAGCGCCACAGCCGAAGTGCCTCGCTCTCCGCAGCCGCGCCTCTCCGCCGAAGCGACTCCGAGCTCCCCGCTCCCAAGCGCGCCGGTGGCGCCATCTCGCGACGCGCAAGCGAACCACTCTATTCTTGCCGTCTTGTTGCGCAATCCCGCGCAAGCCGCACGGCCCTCCGAGCGCTGCCGCGTACCGAGTCGAGATCACGGGCAGCCACAATTCCCACAATATATATGGCCTCTGTTCTGGCAGTCTTGGTGCCATAGGAAGCTTAAGAGGGTTCAACGCTGGTTGACCACTCTCGACGTGTCGTAGACACTCGAGTCACGGCGCGGGGATTAAAAAGAAGGTCCCCTTCACCCCGAGAAGTCAGAGTGGCGCTGGCTACCACCCCCAAGCACAGGAAAAAAATTACATTGACATAAATACCCCAGAAAGTGGGGGGGGGGGGGGAATCGCCCCTCCGGTAGCGTAGTGGTTATCGCACCAGACCGGTATTCTGGAGGTCGTGCGTTCGGATCCCACCTGGCGGGCATTTTTTTCTCCGCTTTCTTTCTTTCTTTCCAAATTCTTTAACTGTTTCAATGACCTACCACAACCTCCCCTTTGCTTTCCGAGGTTTTCTTGACTGCCAACCCTTATTTCAATATCTATATATATATATATATATATATATATATATATATATATATATATATATATATATATATATATATATATATATATGTAGCGAATCAGAAAATTGGAAATGAGGGGCTCCGTGAAATAAGACAGAAAATAAAATAAGACAGAAAATATATATATTTTCTCTCTATATCTATATATATATAACACAAGGATCCAAGGGGGAAACAATTGAGGTAGGTCGACCCCCAGCTTTGCTGTTTCTTCAGCCTTCCACTACTAGTGCAAGCTTCACCACTTCTTGCGTTTTAGTATACCAGAAAGACTATCACCTTTAAAATCACCTTAAATTTACTCACAATTTAATCACAATCACCTTAAATTTACTCATGCGCCCCTTGTGCTCACACTGGAGCAGGCGCGAAAGCCGGATTCACTGTTATAATACCCTATCTGCGGTTGTGCACATTTTACATGTGGCGCAGTTTTTTTTTATTGTATTATTTTGCTAATGCCACCGAACCAAGCTCAAGCTTAAACAGCTTCGCTGGTAATACTGGTAATAAATTATGCCAATTCGTATTGTTTTAAATGCCGTGAGGTAAAAAAAAAAAACCCGCTCGTAGAAAATGTTCAGTTCCACCCCTGTAAACTAGTAGAAAATACCTAGAAAGTTGGAGGTCTTTTAGACCATTTGGAGGTCTTTTATACCGTTTTTCTTAGTTTCCAACACCTTCATTTTTAGCTTTACACCCATGTGGCAGAAAGAGTCTTGAATTAATGAACACTCTTCTTGGTGGGTGTTGAAAGGGTGTGGAATAGGTGTTTGGTATTTAATAATAAAATTTTATTACTCATTGAACGCAATAACCACCTTACGATCCAAAAGTTTCTTGCAACTCATACTAAAGCTTGACTTTGGGCTAGTTGGGTACACATGACACCTTAGGAAACAGCGCTCGTGTCTTTTTTGCCCACATGGGTACACATGACACCATAGGAAGCAGCGGTCGTGTCTGCCCTCGCTCTGTCCAAGTTTTTCGCGCTGTTTCCTAAGGTGTTCTTGCAACTCCGCATGCTGATTTGTATATGCTCACATTAAAATGCACAATTCAAACATTAGCACTAAAATATCTGATTTTCGCGACAAGCCCACCAACTCTATCCGAGGTGTCTCCCCTGCAGGCTATAAAAGCAAGAAGAGCATGCTGTATTTTAGCGTAAGTATGTACTCGCTCTCCCCTTGCATCCCGCTGGTTTTCTTGCTCAATTCATTGGTGTTACAAGTGTCACTTGAGCGTGTTGAATATGTCTGTATGTCATGCTGCGCGCTCAGCCGATCCACACTGTCACACATAGCTACGCTGCCCGCACCCTTATTTTATGGTGTTAAGCAAATTTACACTCTTATTTGAGGGTGTTCACAAGAACGCCCTTTTTCATCCTTACACCCTTTTTAGCCAGAACACCCTTTATTGATGTGTGTCATGGTGGCGGTGGAGAAACGTTTTTATTTGAGCCGACGAAAATAAATAAATTAAAAAAAATGTGGGTGGCCTCGTCTTTGTTCAGAAAGCCGCGAGCGACTGCTGCGATAAGATTTTTACACCTTTTTCGGCCAAAAGGGGTGACAAAGTTTAGTAGTCTGCAGATTGCGAGGGCTACGTACTCTCTTTCAGTTGATTCTACGCCTGATTCGAGTCATAGAGATCAACTAGCAGTGATAATTTGCTACGTCGCTAAGGATGAGCATGAAGAGCATTTTCTCGGGCTTTTACCCATAGCCAGTCAAGAAGGGGAATATATCACGAACTCAACGCTCGACTTGTTAAAAAACTTGAAATTACCTTCCAAGGCTGTCACAACGCGAGCAGTACACGGCCGGCAAATACTCTGGAATCGAGGCTCATTTGAAAAAAAAAAATCAATCCGCAAGCAAATTTTATCTATCGCGTTGCTCACTCTCTTGGCCTGGTCGGGGCCCATGCTGTAGATTGTTGTGGGCAAGCCGTTGATTTTTTAACTTGTACAGCGTATGTCACTCTTCTTTGGTACGTCTACTCATTGCTGGGCTGTACTCCAAGCTCATTCGAAACAAAACTCGAAAGAGATAATCACAAAGCAAGTCTCATACAAGCAGTGGTCATCGCGAGCGGATGCAAAGAGGGCTTTCATGCATGGCAGGTTCTAATGAGATCAGAGCCGCCTTGATGGAACTATCCGAATATCATAATCAGCGAGCAGAAACGAAGCACGAAACAAATTATTTTCTGAAGGCAATGACAATGTTGGAAACTGCGCTGATGGCCGAGGTTCATCGCCACCAGCAAGACACTTCAGAGCCCAACACTTTCACTGAATGCTGACGTAAGCCTGATAAAATCGCTGTGTGATTATGACACCAAATTTTGACGCCTAAAAATGCTATAATTGGCTTCAGTAGTGTGTAGAGATGCCGCACAGAAATTTTTGCAGCGATCCGAGGCCGGATTCACATCGAAAATCGATTTTAATTGTCCCGGCCGCGAGCTACCACAAATCGGCAGCACTAGCGGAACCGCTATCGGCGTGACGACACATTGTCCGGCGTCTCTGGCCGGTTCAGGGTGACGTCATATAGTCGTTTTCGGAACCGGAAACGATAGCCTGCGCTGCTGTTGTCGGTGGTCTTCGTTTCGACAGGAGGCGTGGGTTTACCTCTATGAGCAATGCTTGTAAACTTTGCGCACTTTGCGTGTTCGACGTCTTTGCTCTTCAGTTCGTGGCCGGCGCATGGTGTTCCCTTGCACTGGTGCCGAAAACTTCGCGGTGTCTTATCTGAGCGGCATGTGCGCGTCCCCGAGCTCACCAAAGTTCTGCTATGGCAAGCTCGCGGAATGCGAAGTACTGCTCAGTGGAAGCCTGTCCGAGCCAATCGACGCCGCCGCCAAGATGCATTATTTTCCACGTGACGGCGTGCAACGCGAAACGTGGACCGAGTTCGTGGGCGGCGGCGGCCGCAAGAACTGTCGCCCAAGCCAGCGAGCAGAATTTGCTCGTTGCACTTCTCATCTGCTACCTGCAGAGCCCGAAGTTGACGGAGGAGCTACAGTGGAAGCGATTAGGCAGTTTTAGAATAGGAGAAGCCGGCGTTGGGGGCCCCCAAGCAGTTAGGGGAACCCAAACGCAACGCGCTCGCGCGCGGCGGGTTTCAGAAGAGGGTCGTCCCCACCAACCCCGCAATGCTTGCGTTGCTCGGGTCAGCTTGGGTGTTGGGAACTTTAGGCTTAGCATCGTGGCGAATATTTGGTCGCCGTATATATGTACAACTGCGAATGACCATCCCTTACACAACTTTACACCATACTATCATCCCCTTTTTCGCATGTTGAACTTTATTTTGGCGATAATTGCCGTTTGAGCGATCGGTGACCAAGACATCTGCCGTGGCCTGTTTTGATTCTACCGCGCAGGTGGCGCCATCTTTCGGCCACTGGCCGCACCAGGCCTCTCAAGCTTGGACGTTCCCTGTCTTCCCTATAGGCGGCGTAAAAATCGACGCCCCACGTGACCAACCTAAAGCACTGTTTTCGACCATCAAGCCCACCAGACGGCGCAGGCAAAATGTTACTTTTGGTATAGAATACAAAACATTCATTCCGTGACTCAAAGAGCCCACACAGTTCGCTTACAATGTGTTATTTAAAAATACTATTAACAAGTTCCGCATCAAACATTCGTTGAGCAAAAATGTACGCAACTTTTTACGAACAGCCGACTGGTGCACCACCTCGTTTCTGAATTCGCAACCACAATGCCGCCAATTCAAATTGAAACCGCTGCAACGGCCGACCGTTTCAATGTGCGCGGAGCACCGGTTTCGTGACTGTTATTGCTGTTATGTGCTTTTGCGTCCATCAGTTGTTGAGAGGACTGGCAAAACACGGGAATTGAGTGCTTGTGGAATGACAAATGTGGGAAATTCCGCATCGGAAGGCAGCTGTCGAGGCCAGAATATTCGATTCTTCCAACAGAAGGTGAGTGTTCTGCACTCCGCTAGAAAGACGGTGCAAAGGAAACCGTTGTCGCCGTCAATACTTCATTTGTGCCCTTCGTTCGAAATCTTAGCGCAAGTGAACGAGTTGTTATGGCAAAAAAAAAATGTTGTCACGAAAGCGACGTACAATTGCAGCGATCGAAATGAAATGATGTCCTGGCCTCTGTAAACTTGCGGATGTCAATAAACGATTTGTTCTCACTTGCTGCTCACTGTGGTCTGTGCCAGTCGAGGCCATCTGGTCACCTGGCGTAACATCACTTCACTAGCGCGGCGCAAGTAAACACGCGACCAGCGTGCCAGCCAGGAGCCAGCAGGAGCAGCCACGGCCGGACTCGACGCCCCTTTCGCGCGCGCGGGAGGAGGAGAGTCGAGTCCGGCCGTGGAGCAGCGAGCCGGCGGCCGCCGTGCGAGGGCAGCCATGTTATTAAGGAGCTCAAGCGGCCTGTGCAAAAAGCATCCGCCATGTTTACAAAGCCGTGTTTACAGCGCCATCAAGCGGGAGTACTGGGTAGTTCACGACGCCGCCACTACGCTTTTTCTGGCACTACAGGCAAAGCTAGACCTTTGCTTCTCTAAAATCCTCCCTGTTCTGTGGCCGCACCGCGGTGCCGACAGTGCGGGTCTGACCACCCAACCTCCGCTGCCAGTCAGCGGGCGTAGGCTTATCGCGGCAAATATCTGATCGCCGCTTTTAAATTCAGCGCTGATAACAATCCCTAGCACAATTTTTCACCACACTAACATCTGCTTTCTCTCACGTGGAACTTCTTTTCCGCGATCAGATTGATTGGAAGAGTGGCGACAAGCTGTTGCTATCACGGTTTGCACCGGTTCGAGCCGCAGCGATATTAAAAAACGGACGACGGCGAAGACGTCGCCGGCCTAACCGCCTCATCTGTGGCCAAATAAAGTTGTTCTGTCTGTCTGTTGGCTGGCAGCGACTCATCCGAGTCTGATATGTCGACATGTCGACTGCGCGGGCGAGTGCGGACCATGTGCAATCGTAGCAGACGATGCGGCAAACGCCCCTGACGTCACTGAAACCGTGACCACGGACCGTGACCGTCCTGCATTTGAAGGGCCATTTGGCGCGCGACGACCGAATTTGAAACTGCTTGGAATAAATGCGTTATAATTAATTCTACGCTGGCGGCTGACCGCTTTTGGTTCGATTTTTGCAATTACTGGACCAATAGGTATTCTTTACAGCATAAAAACCGAAAGCGAGAAATTTAGTGTCAGTACTCCTTTAAGAGATACTCCATGGAATTGAAAATTTTGCGAAGAAAGCGTTGGACAATAATTCGTACAAAGTAAGCACTCACAGAAAGCGAAAACAATCGACACGGTACTACAGCACTGAAGGCACGGGCACGCCAGAGCCACAAGATCCTTCAGGTAAGTTCCGCTGTGAAACATTCTTCGCCATGACTGAAATCTCGTGCACGCTCTCAGCTCGCTTCAGCGCAAGTATGCTCACAGTTTGCTGTTAGTATTACATATTGGAACTACTTTTCCCCAGCGCAGAGGCGCCTGCAGGCAGTAGAGCTCATAAAAAGCTGTCTTCTGATATGGCTGGCATTACTTCCCGATGAGCTTAAACAGTTTATTTCATTTACAAGCAACGACGGCTGTTCTTCTGTGGCACACATGCTGAAACCTAATTCGTAAACAGCTTGAAGTTTAATACCCAAAAGCTTATGTTGCTGTTAGAATTTTTTGTGCTCGATGGTCGCAAACTGCACTGACGAATGATCATTCAGGAAGCTGAAATTGATCAAGAACAGGCTCCGATAAACAATGACTGACGGCTGCCTCACCGATTTGTCGCTGTTAAGCGCGGAGACGGAAATTCTTAGCAGGGTCAATTTTGAAGATCTCATCAACAAACTGTCCCAACAAAAGGCACGAAAACGCTTGTAGAAACCTACAGACCCACTGAACAAAACGTCTTACAGATGTCTACCATGGTCTTGTAAGGTCTGGACATCTTGCACTATGACAGTTAACTATAAGAGGTCTATTTACGCACGTCTTGAAGATTTCTTATGAGTGATAGCTAAAGGACACCTGTGCGAGATCTCCGACGTTTTGAGCTTCGTGAGATGTTGATAAGTCATCTTCGCTAAGATGGCTTAGAAGACATACGCACCTCAACGTGTACAAGACGTTTTTCCTTGCTGACTGATGTTGTAAGCTTCTTAAGACACCTACAAAACGTCTACCATGAGATGTATACCGTACGTTTAGTGTAGACAGCTGACATATATCACTAATAGATGTGTCTGATGTTAAGCTATTGAAGACGTATACATGACGTTGATTGCAAGAGAGCTAAAAGATGGCGTTTTGAAAACGTGTTGAAGACGTTTTCAATAACGTTTTCAACCTCTATTGCAGTCATTACCGTGCACACGTTTTTTCTAGCTTAGAATCGAAGACACCTACTTATGTCTTCTAGGCACCTACGCAAGACGTGCCATATTCACCTTGTAATAGACGTTTTGTAGGTGTCTTAAGGAGCTTGCAATTATGATTACCAAGGAAAAACATTCTCTTTGCGTTTAGCACTTTGAGCTAAGGTCGTTGAGCCGATGGTCGTCGGCAGGATCTTTTTTCTTCGGTTCAATTCCGATGACAATCTCTTCATCCCCACGCCCTGCGAGAAAGTAGACTTCCAAGTGATGTTCAAAAACACACCGATTGTTCGAGTAAATATGGCATGTGTCCTTTGTAGCGATCTTCAAAAAGCGACAGTTCTCAAGAATGACGAGAGGGTAACACGCGGGAGGGGGAAGGGGCCCCCATTTTTTAACCGGGCCCTCAGCACTGTTAATCCGGCCCTGGGGGAGGCCGAATCAAAGGTCCCGAAAGGGCCAGTATATCACATCTCTCCCCCCCCCCCCTCCCCCCCTCCCCCCCTCCCCCCCCCCCTCACTGCGCCTCCTCGCGCTATTGCCATGACAGTTAAACGCTTCCAATGCCAACATGACGGTGCCGTTGCTATAGCAGTTACTATGCACTAATGTTTCACGAGGCGAGGATGTGGCCCTACTACCGGAATTAGCCCGGACGCTGGTTTAAAGGCTAAGAGGCCGTCTCCTGACGTAACTAACTAAAACGAAACCCCCATGCAACACTTTTTCGTAAGGACGTATTCAGCGTCGTTTGGCAGCAAGGCAATTGTTCGCTGTTTCGCCGCTTATTTTGATGTTGCTGGCGACATATATCATGTTGTGGCAATAGACCAAACTATTCGCTGGAGAGGAAGGACAGCCCAGGAAAATAGTAGTCACTGTAAAAATCGCCGAAGCTAGCCCATGAATGCTTGAATCGAGCTGCCGCAATGTGACCGCAGCAACGGTTTGAATGAAATACCACACGCGGCAAAGGTAAGTTTAATAACCCATTTCAGTTTGGAATGCAGGTATAGGGTCAGAGAAACTACCATTGGTTTCTATTCACGTACAGGCAGGTGCCAACCACTACAAGCTTTCGAGCATGGCTACTAAGTGGTGACTATGATCTGTGCAGATATTTTAAGTCTCTAGCCATTACGACGCCACTTATTCCTCTAGACCGAAGATACATTCTATTTACGAGAATCGAACTCATGGTAGAATGAAGTACGATTTCGAAATGTGCGGCCGCTACCGCAAAAACCGGACTCAGTATACGCGAGGCTCCGATGTCTTTTCGGCAGGAAACAACAGATTAAATTTTTATTCTCTCCTCTTCCCTCTACCGCTCAGATATACCGACCTTGCTCACTACCGCCACAGTCGCTTCAACTACACCCGTACCCACCCGTCGCTCAATACTGCAGAGGTCCGAAGGTGGTGCAGATTACAAACCGGCAAGTACGCATTTTAACTCCACCATACTCTGTACATCCCCCCCCTTCTCATTTACCTCTGCCACTCCTGCAATATCCCCGCCACCACAGCCAATCTTGTATAGTTCTGCCAACTACATCCAGATCCCATCCAACTCCCCATCCCCGGAGTGGTGGAAATGCGCACTGACCAGCTCACACCCGGAGGACCAGCGACGCCTGATCAACCGGGCCACTCGGGGTGGGAAGCGCGCGGCTTCTGAGGACGCCACCCTCGCCGACGGCTTTTCAGCAGCACAACAATTGATTAAATTTTTATCCTCTTCTGCACTGTGATGCCAACCCTCAGTAAAGGAATTCCGCTGTCCCAGACACAGAGACCATTAAATTTTGTCTAGTTTTCTGCTATGGCTCCAAAGTAGTGTGCAGGATAGTTCAGCTGAACAAAATTGGCAAAAAAAAAAAAAAAATCTTTTGTGCTCCAAAGTGCAAGTCACACTCTTCCCATCTGGCTAATTTCTACAATATTTAATTAAAACAATGCGTAAAGTTGTGACCAACCCGACCGTATATACGATGATGCGTACAGAGCGCAGTCAAAGCAAGAAAGCGGCCGCTCCAGCCGCGCTTTGACCGGCGCTCACACTCCATTGCGGCCCGCGCGCCTCGTCCGCTGGCCATGAAGGCTGAATTTCTACCAATTTATTCCGACATCTGCACTTGTCTTACCTGTTGTACTAAACATACATCATCCTTAGCTTACCGGCTGACGCATAGTTCAGTCATCGGCCACGAGGGGCTCGAGAACGAGCCATCTTCGCAGCGCACAGATCACGGGACTAAGGGGAGAATCGCACAGGACAAGCGCTTGTCCTGTGTTATTCTCTTCTTAGTCCCGTTATCTGTGCTCTGCGAAGATGAATCTGTAACGACTAGCCCAGTTTTCTACGTTACTCGAGAACGAGCGTAACTCTATGGGCGGCGATCTTTTCAGCATGATTACAGAACATTTGCGAAATCTGTGATATGCATCGCGTTATCTTTGGAGTGAAAACTACTGGTATACAAAATTTGGCTTCAACATATTGTTTCCACTGGGTTCCTGGGAGCTTTAAAGGGGGAGTATTGCGGTGAAGCTTGAAGCATCGCGGAAAAGCTCCTGTCACCCCCGGTCCACGGAGCAAACCACGTGTTGCTCAATCGGTGGCCGCTTTGCCTCGTCGTTGTATCAGTCCGGGTTCCATGCAAATAAATCGGATTTTTGGGCGTACTCGCGTCTGTCTGTCTGTGCGTGCGTGCGTGCGTGCGTGCGTGCGTGCCATTAGCGCGTCCGGGATTTTTGTCGGGGGGCGGGGGGTGACAACAAATTTGACAACAAATATATCAATAAAAATACAAAAGAATGAATAAAATACGAATAAATAATAATACTAAAAATAAAAAATAAAAAAATTAAATATACGGAATATAAAGGAGTAGTTGTCGAGTTTTTATTTTTCACACACAAAAAAATAAGCGTCAAAGCAGCCGCCATAACATATAAAATTCGCCGGCAGGATAAATATAATAGTGGGCACACCTTTACATAACAACAACAACAATAACAACAACAACAACAACAACAAGAGTGCCTCGGACTAGAGTTTGAAAGTAGAATTGGAAGGAAGGGATGATAGGAGATCAGGGTGGGAAGGAAACACAACTAAATTATTCCTGAATGCCTTCTTTTCTTATTAGTTCAAGCAAAGCGTAAAGCACGTGCAGTCTCCTCGTGACCCTGCAAAAATGCAGAAAGAAAAATAAAAACTTTGCAGTACAGTTGACTATTATTCGCTGCTATACTGGATACAAAACAGGCTGTTCACCTCTCTACCAACTGTAAAATAAGGTTTGCACAGCGAAGCCAGTTTCGAAGAGCAAAGATAGAGCCGAATCTTGAAATACGTCTGATGAGAATGTTTACTCAAATTCTATATACCTGCAAGAGAACGAAATCTGTTGGTATACGTTGGCACAATTTGCGCTGAGTAGTCAAATTAGCCCATATTTCTGGAAGCCTGTTCAGCACGACATCAGTGTTATCCGTGTTCACTGGTTTCCCAAACTGTGCAAGCAACGTTACCGTTTCCCTCGCTATGATGTTATAAACTCAGACAATATACATAAAGAAAAAGCGAACCTTTTTGTTTAATAGGAGAGAGAGAGTTATTTCAGCTCTTGCAGTGCTTAGCATTAAAAAAATCAGTTCTTAGCTTTCAAATAAAATAAAATAAATGCGTTCTGATCTTATTAAATTTGATTTGAGGTCAGAAGGCAAGCTCCAACATACTGAGGCTCAACCTATGGGGAATTTCAGCGTCCTTTTTTTGGAAGTCGACGATTGATTCAAACCTCGTGACTGCAGTTGCGCACAAAAGTTCGGAAAGGGATGTGGCCCTACAAAAAAAAACTGGTTGATTCCTCTGTCATAGGAATCAGCAAAATACGGAAGTGAAATGTGCAGCGAAATCTGCAGCTGAGCATGATTTGCGGGTCGGCGGCTGTCTTGAGGGTGTGCTTGGTGAGCGACGTCCTCCTGGAGGGTCGCTTCGGCAAAGGTGTGCTGGCGTCATTTCCGTGACGGATATGACGTCAGTGAAATCTTGGGGTATCGCAGCATAAAACCCGAAAACGAACAACCCAAAGTATAACGTACTCTTTAGTGCTAAAGGTTGCTTCCCCGTAACAAGACCCTGTGCGCAGGGGTGCACCCTTTACAGGCCGCTCGCTTCGTTGTACTGGCGTCACTTCCGTGACGGATATGACGTCAGCGATATCTTCGTGCATCCATAAAACACTTTCGCGTTAAAATTGTAATTGCGGGTTAACGTGGGCTAGCTACGAGGCGCGCCATGGGGTGGGCTATGAATTATATTTAACCCCCCAGAAACTCTTATGCCTCAGACATTTCTCACCGACGGACACTTTACAGTCAGTTGAACCTGGTTGTAACGAAGTTGACAGAAGTTTGAAATTTTTCGTTACATCCAGGTCATCGTTACATGCGGGTTTCGAGTTTAGGCTTGCGCGAATGAAGCAGAAACAAAACCACAATTTAGACATCAGTGAAGGTGAACTCGCCCTTCAAGGATTTATTTCACAGTGAAAAACTGCGGGATGTGCGAATGCTGCTTTCGCATGAGCTTAGGCAGTACAGGGCGCTCCAGAAAAGCAAGGTCCCTTAACTCCGTACTCGCGAACACAGCTTAAGTATAAGGTTTGCCTTTTGACACTTTTTGGTTCCAAACGCGTTTCAAGGACCAAACTTAAGCTAAAAGGGCGCCTCTTCGCAAATATGATTCTCTTTTTACGCTCAAAATTGTTTACGGGTGCTAGCTGGGATACTGTACCGGGCTGAGACGGGAGACGATGGCCGATTGTTCAGTAAAAGTGTGAAAAACAATGACTGATCAGCTTAGCGAGTTCGTTACATCAAGGTTAACGTCTTCGTTACTGTTGCAACCGGGAAGGCCGACTACAGCCGGGAAGGGGTCCAGAGCTGTAGGCCAACGTAACTGTTTACTTCATAGCGAGAGGTGAGCCGAAGCCAAAGAACAATGCCCCGACGGGCGAGGTTACAATACAGGACTCGAGCAGAGCGACAGCATCGATTCGCTGCTCTAACAGGAATGGTTTACAACGCTTGCGGGGGTCTATTTATACCCAAAAGCGGTAACGGTCAAAACGCAACAAGCTGTAACACGCCACGAACGTCACAGACACACACAACGCTCTTTCCAGGGTTCGTAAGCCGTTCATAACCTCGGCGCACGTGAGTCCGGGAGAGGGGAGAGAGGAGGGCTCCGCTGAGTTCGCGGGGCCTCTGTGTCCTTGAAGAGCGTGGAGACGAGCCTCGCCGGCAGCCGCCGAAGTTTTGAAATCCGCCGAAAGCGAAGCGTCTGATAGCGCTTTCCATTGGGCGAACAGGAGCACTTCTAACTGCACCCAAAGTGCTCTTGCGAGTTCTGGCGTCTTCCAGTGGTCGGGCAGGAGCAGGGGCGTTGTGTTTCATTGGTCGAGGAGGAGCACTTTTTTGGCGCCGAGAGCAGCCGAGAGCAGTTCTCGGTGCTCCGTCGCCAGCGGCGGAGTAACAGGGAACGCCGAGGAAGTCACATGACCTCTTTTACGTCATTTATGGTTTTATCCCCGGGGGGCGGAGGAAAAATGGCGGAATTCAGCAGCCGCGATAGTTGCTCAGTGCGTACGGCAGCAGCTAAGCGCGGCCATCTGGACGATGCTGCTACTTTTAGATGATGAAAGCACCATAGATTCAAGCGCAAACTCATCATCGGACAGCAGCAGCAGCAGCGACGACGACGACGATTTGACATTGCATGAGTTTATGTTCGAGCACCTGTTCACCCCGCCGGAGCAGCGACTGAAGGTAGAGTCGTATCTGGAAAAGACGGCGGATGCTGTTATCGTTCGCAGCTAATTTTTGGGAGATACGATGGTGACCCTATCATGGACATGAACATCCGCTCGGCTTCTTCATTTGTCGCCATGCGGAAGGCAGACACAAAGCCACCGGCACGTATCTGGCAAAACTGAGGAACAGCGTGCGGACAACACGAGCGCGCGAAATGCTCCGGGAAGCGAGAGCGGGAAATGTTTGGTCACATGACTCTTGACATCACGCCCTCCCCCTCTTTTCACTGCTCCCGGAGCAGCGCGAATGTTTCATTCGCGGAACGAAATCACACGTCCCCGTTACTCCCGTGTGCTGCCCTGGCTGCTCGCTGCGCTTGCTCCTGTTCGCCCAATGGAATTCGCCATGACCTGGCTTGTCGCAACTTGTCACCGACATGGTGGCGCCTGTTTTCAAAGGCGCACGTAGTGGCTTCGCCGCACAGCCGAGGAGTAATGCGGGGAAGTACTGCGGCGCTGGCCGATTCGTAACATTACGTAGAGGTCGTAAACACATGGGATTCTATGGCGGTGACAATGGGGAATTGAATAAATTCGTTACATATAGGTTCGTTATATCCAGGTTTAACTGTAGTCTGAAAAGCTCGTGCTCCTCTTTTCTTCTTTTATTTTTAATACCAGCATAACCATATTCTTCTTCGAGATTTAACTACGAATGTCCAACAATAGAAGCTTCCGAGACTACAAACTTCGCTCGGTCAACTTCAGTTGTCGGTTCGGTGGAAGAGGGGGGACGGGGGTGGTGCGTGCGTGCGTGTGCGTATGGGTGTGTGTGCGTGTGTGTGCGTGCGTGCGCGTGTGTGTGTGTTGACGCGGCGCACGGGCTTCGACAGCGCACACCGCGAGTCTGTAACATGATATTTTTTCGCATAGCAATGGAGATGGACTGAGGAAAACCACTTGAGGCGTTCATGCGGCTTTGAAAATACGCTGCGGCCAGAACCAAGGCCTCCAGCGATCTAGCGCATTTCGAACATGGCGACGAAACATCTCCGCTCACCGTAGGGGCCTTACACACTGTGTACTTACGCTGCCCTCCTTCGTGAGCCTCCCGAAATGCGCTATCTTCGCCGTGGCCTCCGCGATCGGCTACCGGCGGCGCGCCGTTGCTCCGGCCGTTCCAATCGCCCGGAGAGAGCGTAATTGCGAAGAGGCTGTTTCGCCGTTTTCCGCCGCACCGCGGCACGCTTAGCCTAAGGTCGTTTTCCCTGGCGCGGGCGGGTGCTGAGGACGAAAACTCGGCCTTCGCACCCTGTGTGCGACGTTTAATAAAAAAGTTACCGCACACCAATGCAGGTGAAAGGTAGAAGTAGTTATTGGTGCCATTAGGGTAGTTACTGGTGCTTTGAATTTTTGACGTAGATTATGCCCGGGGTGATGCATAGGTGAATCCATTGCACAGCAGTATTCTTTTTTGTAGTTACGCATGGTTCCAAAAACACAATACGTTTTCCGGCGCGCCGCCGGCAGCAAATCGCGGAGGCCACGTCTTCGCTTCCTGTCTGAGTTTCGCCATTCCTCACAGAGGTGGCGACCCTATCGTTACTCGAGCTCTTCGCAGCGAGCCCAGCTGGTTCTTTCCTCGGCAGTTTCTCGAAATTGTACCCCTTGTCGCTTAACAGCTGATCCGACCTGTTCGAGAATAGGTACTTGTACTCCAGAAGAAGTTGAGGGGATACTGCTGCCTGCGTCACAAGCTCACCAAACGGACCTCCGATGCTGACCTTAGCAATTGGCAGGCGCACGTTTCGTGCTCCTATATGTATACGGCTGGCTTCACCCAAACACACTGCCCCGTGAGCTGATCCGGTTCAACGTACGAAGGGTGGACCATATCTACCGTCGCCGCGGAATCGCGAAGAACTCGGCACGGTTTACCGTTGACGACAAGCTCACGTACGTACGGCTCCAGAAACTGCCTGCTGTCCTCACTCTGATCTAGCACGTGAAAGACGAGTTTTCCTTTTTTGCAACTAGCGGCGAAATGTCCCGTCTCGCCGCAGTTGTAACACGCAGCCTGTCTGCGCGCCTCGAAAGCTTTCTTTCTGCGCTGCTCCTCAGCGTCTGCTGCTCTCTTTTCGTTATCGTGGCCAGTTTCTCTATCCACGACAATGACTTCCCTTGCTCCACCGTCTTCCTGGGGAGCTCTGCCTTTCGGCCCTGACTTATCAGGCCTCGGCCTGAACTCTTTTTGACCGTCTTTCTGCCCCTGCGCACCTCGACGTGCGATGAACTCGTCGGCTAGTTGAGCTGCCTTATCCACAGTATTTACCCCTGGCCTATCTTGCACCCATAGTATCAGGTTTTCTGGTAGACGGCGTTAAAACTGCTCAAGACCGAAGCACTTAACTATCTTGTCGTGCTTTCCGAAAGCCTTTGCCTCTTTGAGCCACTCTTCCATATTAGCCCTCAGCTTGTAGGCGAACTCCGAGTACGACTCGCCCCTAGCTTTCTCGGCTTCACGGAACTTCTGGCGAAACGCCTCTGCTGACAGTCTGTACTTACGCAGGAGGCTAGACTTGACTTTCTCATAGTCCTCCGCCTCTTCCTTTGGCAAGCGGGCCATCACGTCGGATGCCTCAACTGGCAAAAGCGTAAGCAGCTTTTGCGGCCATGAGTCTCGGCTAAACTGGGCCCTCTCACACGTACGCTCGAAGTTGACCAAAAAAGACCGATGTCTTCTTCTACCTTGTAGGGTCGCATTAGGTCACACATTCGCACCGTAGGTCGCTCAGTCGCCGCAGACTGCACGCTTGGCACGCTGCTGTCACTCTCACGTCTAGGTCGAGACGCCTCGACGTCTAGACGCTTCATTTCCAGCTCATGCTGTCGCTCCTGGTCTCGCTTTCTATCCTCGCGTTCCTCTTCTCGCTTTCTTTCCTCGCGTTCCTCTTTGCGCTTTCGTTCCTCGCGTTCCTGTTCTTGTTTCTGCCTTTCGAGCTCCTGTTCTCGCTTTTTCTCCTCGTGTTCCTCACGCTGGCGCACAGCCTCTGCCTCTGCAGCCTGACGTTTAGCGGTCTCCCTGCTATTGATCGTCTCAATGCACTCAGACAGCTCGTCATCGTCAGCCCCAACAGCGAGTATAGCCTGTATCAGCTCTGGCTTTCTCAGCGCGTCCCCAAGCTCCAACAACTGCGGTTTTTTCAACGCTTTCAAATTCATGGCCGGTCTAGAGTACTGCTTTCCCACTGCTCCAAAAATGTTTTGCGCGAATAACCCACGCGACAAAAACACACGCCCTACCAGCTATCCTCAGAAGCCTGGTAAAACTCAGTGAAGAAAAGTCCCGCACTCACCCTTGACCGCCGTGAATTCTGCGAAGTCCGAAGCCGCCTTGACGTGCGTGGTGTTGGGTCTCGCACCGCTGGCTTCAGATGTTACGAAGTTGCCATCCAACCGCTGCCAACGAGTTGTTGCGACCGCGAAGGCCGACTGCAGCCGGGAAGAGGTCCAGAGCCGATAGGCCAACGTAACTGTTTACTCCTTAGCGAGAGGTGAGCCGAAGCCAAAGAACAATGCCCCGACGGGCGAGGTTACAATACAGGACTCGAGCAGAGCGACGGCATCGATTCGCTGCTCTAACAGGAATGGTTTACAACGCTTGCGGGGGTCTATTTATACCCAAAAGCGGTAACGGTCAAAACGCAACAAGCTGCAACACGCCACGAACGTCACAGACACACACAACGCTCTTTCCAGAGTTCGTAAGCCGTTCATAACCTCGGCGCACGTTGAGTCCGGGAGAGGGGAGAGAAGAGGACTCCGCTGAGTTCACGGGGCCTCTGTGTCCTTGAAGAGCGTGGAGACGAGCCTCGCCGGCAGCCGCCGAAGTTTTGAAATCCGCCGAAAGCGAAGCGTCTGACGCGGCTTGTCGCAACTTGTCACCGACATGGTGGCGCCTGTTTTCAAAGGCGCACGTAGTGGCTTCGCCGCACAGCCGAGGAGTGATGCGGGGAAGTACTGCGGCGCTGGCCGATTCGTAACATTACGTGAAGGTCGTAAACACATGGGATTCTATGGCGGTGACAATGGGGAATTGAATAAATTGGTGACATATAGGTTCGTTATATCCAGGTTTAACTGTAGTCTGAGAAGCTCGTGCTCCTCTTTTCTTCTTTTATTTTTAATACCAGCATAACCATATTCTTCTTCGAGATTTAACTACGAATGTCCAACAATAGAAGCTTCCGAGACTACAAACTTCGCTCGGTCAACTTCAGTTGTCGGTTCGGTGGAAGAGGGGGGACGGGGGTGGTGCGTGCGTGCGTGTGCGTATGGGTGTGTGTGCGTGTGTGTGCGTGCGTGCGCGTGTGTGTGTGTTGACGCGGCGCACGGGCTTCGACAGCGCACACCGCGAGTCTGTAACATGATATTTTTTCGCATAGCAATGGAGATGGACTGAGGAAAACCACTTGAGGCGTTCATGCGGCTTTGAAAATACGCTGCGGCCAGAACCATCCCAAGCGGCCGCTCATGGCGGCGGCGCCTGACTCATCGCCTCTCCGGCTCTGCGAAACTGCTTTTGTTTGTGTGTTTATACTTTGGTGCCATGCGCAACACGCGGAGCGCTTCTTCGCCGTTGGGAGCTCTGATTATACATACGCGCTTTCTGCGAGCGTCGTGCAGTGCGTTCCGGAATCTGTTGCAGACCGTTACTCTGCCCGTTCGAGTTCTGTTATAAACAGGGCAGTGTGCTACTACCTGCATCGTCGCTGTTCTGTACTCGCCATTCGTTAATTAAGTTTGACTCTTGGCTCGCCGTCAACTCTTCTGAAAGCCGCTCGTCCACCACGACTTGACGAAGGTCGGCTCTTGGATGCATTCGCCAATGGAACAGTGCGCGGCGTTTGTTCGCGACGCTCGCATTACCCCATTCACCGCATCAATTCGCTGCGCTTACTGCCGTGACGTTATGTCTGTACCGCTGGGCGGCCAGGAAAAGAGGTACTGAACGGATTGCATCACGTGTTCTAAGCTGAGGAATCTTGGTCCCACGGGTACTTCTGCCCTGCTTGCTTGATTCGACACTTTGTGGATTCAGGGAGCTGTTTCGGTTTCTTGGAAGACAGCGCGCTTCCATGAAATCCTGAAGCCCACGGCAAGACACCATTATCGCTTGAGTCTTTTCGCCCAGTAAGTTTGACAAGCTGCTCGTGCAGGGTTGTGGAGAAACTGATTGCCGCAAGGCTTCATTGGTGGTTTGATGTGACGCGCGTGTTCTCTGAATGCACGTCTGGATTTCGGAGGAAGCGCTCTTCAATGGATGCAGTACTTAATATTGTGACATGGGTCGAGCATGAGCGCAGTCACGGCAATATCACAATTGCTGTTGTACCTATTTATGAGGTTTGGCCAGGTAACCCTGCGTATCATCCGTGGCTTCCTTCAACTCTTATTATTGAGTTGTCTGTTCACGTTCTATTCCGGAAAGGGGACATACCTGTGGTCGCCGCGCAGCAACTGGCTCTTTGCCAAATTTACTTGCACATCCCGGCTTCACTCATGTCTAACCAGATGGGTCTTGCCAAGTAAACTCCTGTACGTCTGCCTTTGTCATACCGGCATTGAATTATGGACACAACAGTCGCCTGTTCCATTCTGATTGATTGACTGCGGGGTTTGACGCGCTGACGCTACACAGGCGATGAGGCGCGCCGTAGTGGAGGGCTCCGGGATAATTTTGACCACCTGGGGACCTTTAATGTGCGCCGAAATCTCGAACACACGGGTGTTTTTGCTTTTCGCCTCCATCATAAAAGCGGCCGCCGCGGCCGGGAATCGGACCCGCATCCTTGTGCTCAGCAGCCTGTCCCATTCTACTTCGTCAACTTCGCCGTTTTGTTGGCTCTGAGTTTCATTTTCGGTGTGGCAGTTCCTAAAAACTGGTTGGTTCTTTCTGACTTCCAAGCAGCGCTAGTATCTATAAAACACACAAGCAGCGCTTTCAATAATTAATTAGTGTACGAAACTTTAAAACTTTTCTCTACAGCCTCTGCGGTGCACCGTATTGTCTTTCATTGGATTCCTGGCCACTTAATATTCCAGGCAACGCAGCGGCAGATGTGGCAGCTCGCCAAGCACATCAATTTGCAATCACAGACAATTTGCCCCTGTACATGTCAGAATTGCGACATCTTCTAGTGCGAGTTTCTGATGGCCTTTGTAACACTACTTGGTTTGCCGGACAAGCACAAAGCAGCCGACTATTTGAAGTTAATCCTTTGATGCGGTTTAAAATTCCAATAACAAAGCCCGATGCATAGAGACGCTTATACACCGCCTGCGTATTGACACTGCTTACGCAAAACACTTCACAAAATTGGAAAAGTTCGAGGCGCATGCTGTTTATGGGGTCATCCTGATAAAACCATTGTTCACGTCATTTTAGAATGTTCCCGTCATGACGCTACGCGGCGGCGCTTTCAAAATGTCATCATGTCTTTAGACAATAGACCGTTTAACCTTGCCAAAGTCCTCGGGCCACGGCCAACACCGAGCCAGCGACGGCGTGCATTTCTTGCCCTTAAAGGGCCCCTGAGATGGGAGTTTTTGGGGGGTCGATGGTATCGGAGCACAACGGCTATTTCTTGAACTAATCGTGACGTAATAGTGCGCTCTTGATTTAATCAATTTTTTACGAGCGTAAAAGCATCAGAAAGCTACAAAAACATCTTTTGTGTGTGTGCGCGTTTACACAGTCGCACGTATTTGTTTTATACCGGAGTCTAAAGCACTTCCACACCGGGCCAAATCGGGCTTGACGCTCCCCCGTTCTCGGCGGAAGGATACAGTGAGAGCAAAAGCAACGACGCTTGCAGCCAGCGTGATCGCTCAGCGCTCCGTGTCTGGTGTTAGATATCATCAGTTTTCTTTGCATTTGCTTTCTTGAACGCTGTACCCGAAAGGATTCTTTGCGCCATCTGTGTTTTGAGCGTAGCCTCGACGTTGTTTCAGTTACGAGGTGGTAACGAACAGCGCGCCAAGGGAGCGCCGCGACGCTTGGACGACGCCGGTCACTGCTCGTGATCACGAGGCGCACGCTCAGGTGCGCTCACGCGGGCTCGACCAACGCCGGGCCATCCGGCTCTGCCTGGGCCTCCCACGCCGATCTCCTGTGGCGGCCACGTACACCGAGGCAGCCACTTGGCCAATCGAGCTGCGGGCCTTCCAGGCAGGCCTGCGCCACATAGACCGCCTGCAAAAAAGCCCGAACGGGGCCGCCCTGCTGCACCGGTTCCGTGCCCGTCCAAACTCACAGATGGGCAAGCTGCTGCACATCTATGAGGAGGACATTGTGGTGCCGCAGCGACCCCCTCTGGAGCCTCCACCGCCCGGCACAGGATTTACTGTGTGTAGGAGGGTAACGACTTCACAGCGATTGTCCCGGTAGTCGACTACGAAAATTGTTGCCTTTGTACTTTCGAACGTCCCGGCTTTAGCGTATACTGTGTTTTCATACTTTTGGAACTTTCCCCGAAAGAATTTGATACTGGCTTGTCGCCTGTGCATGCGTGAGTTTGGATCTATGTTTTCGGTAGGGGGAGGGCTTTTATGGAAAGGCGCTGGATCGGCGACATATCCATGATGGCGTCCAGATGATCAGAGCCGGTCCTTTTGGTGTAGGAGAAGAACTCTCTTATTTCTTCAAGTGCAATATATGACACAATTTAAAAACCCCTGCGGTGATCCTGAAAATTGGGATGTTGAGACCTGCCCTATGTGCTGTTCATATATATGCTGCCATCTTCAGTGCGGGTAGGTTTCAGGTACGGCAGGCCTCTGTGCGATATCTGGCTAACGACCAGTGCGTGCACAAGTTTTGTCCTTTCTTTCACTCCCGCTGTTCCCTTGTAGAGGCTTTTTACAATTTGTTTCCAGATCATCAAAGATTTTTGGTATTTAGGCAATTGATTTGATTGATTGTAGAGTTTAACGCGCCGACGCAACGCAGGCGACGAGGCGCTCCGTAGCGGGTTCCCGAATAATTTTGACCACCTGGGGATCTTTTACATGCGCCGAAATCTCGTACGGGGCGTTATTGCTTTTCGCCTCCATCGGAAAAGCGGCCGCCGCGGCCGGGAATCGAACCCGCGTCCTCGTGCTCAGCAGCGCAACGCCTTAGCCGCTGAGCCACCGCGGCGGGTGCTCATTGTGAGATCGGCTCTGCCGCTTTTCTGTAAGGCCACGCCAAGCATTCTTACGTGTCTGTTCACTTGGATCACATGCTGACCTATTTTAGGGTCGCTTTTTAATTTGCCGCGTGGTGCCATTCTCTCTCTCTTTCTCTCTCTCATAGTGTGCCAGACATAGCTGGAATCGGTGACTGGGCCGCGAAAAATTCGAAAAGCGGTTCTAAAATTTGTGTAATTAGACGCCACATCACCATCATCATCATCATCCTACTCAGGTCCACTGCAGGGCGAAGGACTCTTTCACTGACCTCCAACCGCTCCTTTCCTGCGCTGCTTGAGTCCACAGTTTACCCCCGAATTGTTCTATTTAATCCCTCCACCGCGTTAAAGGCCTTCCCCTTCTTCTAGACCCATTTGTTGGTATCCACTCTGTTACCCTAATTGTCCACCGGTTGTTGGCTCGTCTCATTTCTTTTTCTTTATTTGAACAATGATATATTCTACTCTAGTTTGTTCTCTGATCCAGGTAGCTCGTTTCCTGTCCCTAAGTGTTATTCTTACCATCATTCGTTCCATGGTCAATTGAGCCGACCTAGTTTGCTTTCTGGTTGTTTAGAAAGGTGCCAAGTTTCAGCTCCGTATATTATCACGGGAAGTATGCCCTGGTTGTAGATTTCTCTTTTCAGTGACATAGGTAGCTGACTTCTAATTATTTGGGAGTGCTTGCCGAGTGCTCCCCAGCCCATACCTAATCTCGCCGGATTTATCTCTCGTGGTTAAGGTCAACACTAACCATCTGTCCGAGTTAGTTATATTCTTTTACTTCTAGCGTTTCGTATCCTAAGCTGAAGAGGACGTTTTTGGTACGCTTGTTCGTCACTACTTTAAATATATTCGCATTTATTTTTAGCCCCGCGGCCGTGCTTTCTGATTGTAGTTCCTCAAGAATTGTGTGCGTGTGTTCTGCAGTCTCACTCAGTAATACTATGTCGTCCGCAAACCTCAAATGGCCCAAGTATTCCCCGTTTATCCTTAATCCTGTGTTTTTCCAGTCAAGCTTTCTAAATACCTACTCCAGACATGCTGTGAATAGTTTTGGCGACATGATATCTCCTTGTCTTACTCCTTTTCAGATCGGAAATTTATCGCTTTGATTTTGCAGGGTTATCCTGCCCGTACATTTCTTATATGTGTCTTCTAGAAGTCTTATGTAGGTTTCCTCTATTCCCTGGTCTTTTAGTGCTTCTAGCACGGCTGCGGTGAGTACGGAACCAAACGCTTTCTCGTAATCTATTGGCGGTGAGCGCGACCACGGGCGGCGCTGCGAAGTGCGGCTCCGTGACGTCGGCTTAGGGATTCTCGCATTTGTCGTCTGCTTCACTCAGGCTCGCTCTCCCTGCTGTTTCTCTGCGCTCGGTTGACTTTTGATGCTCGTCCGCAACTGATTTTGTTTGTGCGTAAAATTTTATCATAATAAAAGACTTAAAATCGCATACACTAGCTCAGGACGTGATTTAAAGCATAGTTTTTGATACCGCTCTAGAAGAACGATTGCCGGCGTCGCCCCATTCCTTTCGAAGCCGGTCCTGTGCGGAGCGCGAAGAGTTGGAGCTATGGGTCAGCTACTGCATACAGCAATCTTTCGAACAAAGGAAACAATCAGCTGCGAATAACCGACAAAAGCGAAAATGCAAGACTAAAACCCATGCCTTCGGGGCTGTTGGCTTTGGCAGAATGCATTACGATTCCCGGTAATCGTATGTAAGATGAAACAGCTTTTGTAACCGTGCCGAACACTCGAAAGTATTGTAACAGATCACTTTACGTTTCCATGGCATGAAAGTATGCCGATATGCACTATGGGCCGCAAAAGGTGTAGGTTGAGCTCCAAATAACCTAATGTGTTCATAGGCACGTGCTGGTTTTATACCAGGCTTCTAACCAGTAGGGAGCCTTATTGAGCAAAACGAGTCACGTGTACGGTAAAAATACCGTAACACTATGTTTGCTCAGACCTGGAGGCATATTTAGGTAGATTTCATACAGCCATATCTTCAGAATATTCAGATATGCGTTGCAGTAAGACTGCACACAAGTGGAGGAGTAGGAGGAGAAAACTTTATTTAATAGGGATATCGAGATAATTAGTGGGCGGGCTCCTCAGTCCAGGGCAAGAAGGAATTTTGTTCAATTTATAGAACGCCATCCCGAGTAGGACAGGATTTGTTCTTTACGCCTGAAAGGCTTGGAAAACAATAAAAAAGCTGCTTGTACTGTCGGGAGCAAAAGATAGCAAAAGTCTGGATTCCACGCGAGCGGCGGCCGAAATGCATTGGAGCGCCACCCTGCGAAAGCTCGCCTGCTGTCGAGACACCGGCTGTAGGGCCTATCTTAACTGCACGCATGTTCGTTTGCTCGCACGAGTCTGATACGCTTTTTGTTCACGGAAAGACCGAACGGTGTCGCTTCGGCCGTGTCTAGCATTTACGACTGGGCAATTCCGTCGGCGTGTAGCATTTGCGATACGGTCTCAGTGAGTGGCAGTAAGCGGCCACTGATGCGTTGAACGGGTAGTTTTTCGTCACTCTTTATCAGCGTTGCACATCGAAAGTAGTTGCTATCGCGACTGCACCGCAAAACAATAGTCTCAAACTGGTTTAAGGAAGCGTGTCGCTTCGCGACTGCTTTTATCGAATGAATCGAACGAACATGCGTGCAGTTAAGATAGGCCCTACAGCCGGTGTCTCGCAGCAGGCGAGCTGTCGCAGGGTGGCGCTGCAATGCATTTCGGCCGCCGCTCGCGTGGAATCCAGACTTTTGCTCCCGACAGTACATATTAATCGGTCTTGATTTTTGTTGTACTGGAAACGGGCCCGTATACCATTTATTGCGTTAGTTAGCGAGTATATCAAGCCCTCAACTCCGTAATCACGTCATAACTGTGCGGGTTGAGAGTCAGTTCGTTATGATAACGATGGTTACGATAGATATTCGGGACACAAAAGCCTTCAAGTACTCTGGAAAACGTTGTCGGCCTCGTTTCGCAGTGACGTAGCAGAAACCTTTCCATTGCATTTGCATGTGAATAAACAACACACGCTGCGGATATGCACCTTCTTGCGCGCAGCCATCACGAAAGCTAATTTGTGAAGGTACTGTATGCCTTACAGCTCGACGAAAATATCCACAGGAGCGTAATCTATGAGCCTCCGGGTACAAAAACCCCCAAACTTCCTAATAAGGCGTTTGTGACGGTTCAGAAAAATTAATGCGTTGGGCGCAGAAAAAACATTAATCTGATACAGGTCAACAACAACAAAATAAACAGAAGACAACCGTTTTATTTCCCGTTCTGCGATGCGCGTGTGAGGGCCCTCTGCTTGGTGCCTACATTAAACTGTTGAATGTTCATAAGAGCATCTCAAAAATACTTCAGGGAAGCCTCCGTATCTGGAAACTTATCGAGGAGCTCTGAGCTGGGAACCTCGCAAATAAGCTAGAAAGGACAAGTTACACACGGTCATCTGACCTATGCTCGGAAGGAAGTTGTTCTCTCTTTCCTCGTTTGTTGCAAACTTGTGCGGGATGCAGCTTGAAATTATTTAGATGTGTCAGAAGCGTGTAAAATAACTGAATTGCAGGAAATACACTCTTTAGTTCACTAAAGCATCAAAGCGCTTGGTTTCTAGCACGGGCACTGCTGCCCCTTACAAGCGGAGCGTAGCAGACGACAGCGGCGCGAGTCCCTAAGCTGACGTCAGAGCCAGGGGGCGCCACTCAAACATCTCACCGCCAATAAATGCCATGTATATGGGTTTAATGTGCTCTGCGGATTTTGCTATACCTTGATTGACGACATGGATGTGATCCATGGTTGAGTATCCTTTCCTTAATCTAATGTGCTCTCTGGGTTGTTGGGAATACAGGCTGTCACCTATGCGGCTAAATATAACTTCGGTAAACATGCAGCTCGTAAACAACTGAGAGTGATAGGCTGATAGGTCTGTAATTTTTTAGGTCTTTGGGATCTCCCTTTTAATGAATCAGAATAATGTTGGCGTTTTTCCAGGCTCTGGGTACTTTTTGAGTCTTCAAGCATTCTGAAAATAGTACAGAAAGCTTTTCCAGTACAATATATCATCCCTACTTCAAATTATCTACGGTTATGCAGTCGTCACCTGCAGCTTTTCCTATTTTCATGCCTTTGAGAGCCTTTCAAACTTCCTCTTTAGTTATTAGTGAGACATCGCAATTTAAGTTTGCACTCACAGTAGTTTCCCCTGGTCTAACACTGCTGGCATACAGCCTGGTGTAGAATCTTTCTGCTACCTTTATTATCTCGTCCAAATTGTGCGCAATGTTACCCTATTCGTCTCTTAGTGCGTGCATCCTGTCTTTGCCGATGAATAGCTTTATCTTAGTTGCTTTCAAGCTTCCCCCTATTTGCACAGTTTCCTCAATCACTGCCATGTTATGTTGACGAAATTCGTTTGTGTTACTTCTGTTAATCAGTTTCGAAAGCTCGGCAAATTCAACCCTATATAATTCTGGATATAATGCCGGTTTTTCTCGGTTTTTGAGAGCCTGGTGGCATTCTTTTGACACCCGTTTAAGCTAGGTGATAGAATGTTGGCGCCGGCCTCATTTTCGGTCCTCGGAAAGGCCCTTTGGTGGTGGCGTAAGTTGTGAGCAAGGCTGGCGTCCATGTCTGCCGAACAAGAAAGCGACTACACACAACGCGTAGGAAGAGCATCCCTGTGCAGGCATACGCCTGCTAAAATCGCGTATCTTTTCTTTTTTTCTCGGCCGTGGTATCATTGTTCTTCTTTCCGCAATCTGCAGTTGCTCTGTACTCACGGCAAGACCTCGTATCTGGTTGCCTCGGTTGTAGTTAGCACCGGTTATTCTGTTATCACCGATGACGTACTTGCGCGGACGCTTGATGAGCACGGCTGATAGCGTACGGGATGTTGGTTTTTTTTTTTTTGAGGGGGGGGGGGGGTGTATAAATCCCTGGGTAGGGTGCTCGTGGTTGTGGAATCTTTTTTGGGGTGGTGTAGAAATCATCCTGGAGGGGGGTGGGGGGGGGGGTGGGGGGGAGTATATGAATCCCTGAAAACGGCATAAACTGATTCGGTTCATTCTAAGACTGCCATGGGTAGACCACATAAATTAAAGACACCAGAAGAACAGCGTGAAAATAAAGGATACAACCCATCAGTATGTCTGGTGTTTGATACAGCTTCGCTGGACATGCACGTTCGCCGGGTGGGATGGCGGCCAATTTTGTTTCTTTTCCCACGGAAACACACTTGTCAAAAAATGTTGGCGGATTTGATGCTACGAAGCTTGTCCAATAAGGCGCACCGTATGTTGCAGTGTGGCATAAAAAGTTTGATCGCCTGAGAATTTTCAACGAGCGACGCAATGTTTACGTTGTTAAAACGGCTGCCGCGGGTGATGATCGAAAATGCATCACTGCTAGCGGCTTAGCCACCGAACCACTCCTGCGTATAGCACCGGTCAAGTATTTACCCTTTCCAGGTTTGAGACCATTTTAAGCAAATTAGGAAGTTTAAAAAAAGCACGCTTTTGGTGTGGGCCTTCGCCATGGCGCAGTGCAGCAATCTCGTGGTCTGACTGCCCCTGTACAGTTGCAGCGAAGGAAGAGCAAAGTGGATTTTCCATATCGCCTGCAGGATGTCGAAAATGTATCGAATTATTTCAATCAGCCTTGCACTCTGCACACGGGATCGCCAGCAGCACGCCATTGCAACACTGGTGTGCATACCTTACGCTATGTTGCGGTTATATATATATATATATATATCAGGGTGTCGAACCGGAACCGAACCGAACCGAAAACCGGAACTGAACCGGTATTTTTGCCGGAACTGAACCCGAACCCGAACCGTTATTTTTTGAGCACGCTGAACCCGAACCGGAACTGAACCGAAAAAAGAAATAACGGTTACCGGTTCATGCCGAAACGGTTCGACCCTCTGTTGTTGACATTGCACAGTCAATGCAATTCAGGCTTTTTTTTCTTTCACGTACCATCAACTTCGTACCTGCTCGCTCACTTCCCCCTCCAGACAATTGAACACTATCACACTCTATGTAACAACAAGGGAAATGAATGAGCACCAATGTAGCAATGGTCTGTTGCTGCTGGAAGCGCGAGCGTAGTGGAAGCTGACCAAAGGAAATGTCATTCTCCGCAGCTTGCAGGGGATATAAAACGACTTTTCCCTTCCCTAGCTGCAACTTTAGTGGAGCAATCAGGCTGCAGGAGTGCTCCAGTGTGCAGCAGCGAAAGCCCGATGTGTGCAAACTTTTTCCATTTCATAATTTGTTTAAAAGGTCCGACACCTGCAAATTGTAATATTTGACAAATTTGACCGCAGGAGCGGCTCAGTGGCTAAACCACTTGATGCTGACTACAAGTGGCTTCGATGTCCCTTACCCACGACCATTTTTGAGGACAGTACAGTGGACAAGCTCCGTTTTTTACAAGTACAAATAACAACAGATATGTCAGGGAAAACTGTTAAGGTGCGCACTTAATCTCTTGGCAAGAAACTGCAGTCCCCGACCTTGTCTTGGAAGCAGAAACAGTAATAAAGCAGATGACACGTGCAGAAAGGACGGCCGGTACCTCACACTGTCCCATTCGCCGAGCGATCATCTTTTCTGCTTGTTCTGCAGTTTTTTCTCTTTCAGATCTGCTTTTTTTTCGAAGGTGCACTTGTACTGACTGCCCAACTCGCTACATTACTTCTACTGCTACTCGATCCGGAGGGGAGTACTGATTTGATTTGATTGTGGGGTTTAACGCGCCGACCCAGCACAGGCGATGAGGCGCGCCGTAGTGGAGGGCTTCGAATTAATTTTGACCACCTGGGGATCTTTAACGTGCGCCGAAATTTCGTACACACGGGCGTTTTTGCTTTTCGCCTCCATCAGAAAAGCGGCCGCTTCGGCCGGGAATCGAACCCGCGACCTCGCGCTCAGCAGTGCCTTAGCCACTGAGCCACCGAGGCAGGTCAGAGGGGAGTACTGCTGTGGACGAATTAAAGAACGCCTACCCAAAAAAGTTCTTCTTATGCTCCGCGCGTAAAATTTCCCTTTCATTTTGTAACAGCATAATCTGTTATAAGATTACGCAATGTAGCACACGGAACGATGGCCGGGGGTCAGGCGGTACGATGACATACTGATTGTAATGCACACATCCAGTATAGCTTTCGCAAAAGGAATTGCAGTGGTCAGAGAAATAATGCAGTGACTGAGCGTTAACTAAAGCTTACTTTTAACAAAAGTGTGGCTAACACATTCGATAGGGTGACAGCTAACAAATTATGCAGGGTGACCAAATGATCTAATTCATTGGTAGTATTTATGTGCCTGTAGTAGGGTTGTTCTGTTTTGTTACAAATATTAAAAAAATGTGCGCCATTGGTAATTAGCGCTGATATTTCAACACGCCAGTACGCAGACCTAAATTTAAGGCTTCAAGGTAAGCGTGATAGGCGATTCCATAGTGACGATTGCGATTTTAACAAAAAATGAAAGGGCAGAATATACAGGGTGTCCCAGCTATCATGCACCAAGATTTAAAAAAAGAGAAATTGCGTAACTCGAAGAAAACCTAGTGCATAATGTTTGCAGTACTGTGAAGTTGCGGAGAGTAATTTTTTCGTTAATGAGACTGAATTAATTGATTGTAATTAATTATCTAACTAGAGAAATACTTCCCTAATCACTAAAGTGTCAATGAGGCACTTGTAGGTAACCACGAGGGGCATCTAACTGCGCTATTTTCAGCGACGAACTAATTGCGTACTCATTTATTTTGACTGATTAAGGAAACCCGCGAAATATGAAAAATACCACGTGACGACGCTTACGCGCGCATTGTAAAGCAGCGTCCCCAAACAAAGCTGATTGAAAGCAACTGCTTCGCGTGTTATCCGCCCGAAAAGACAGCGCATCACCTTGATAATAGCATGCATGGAAGGAGCAGCAACAGCAAGATTCCCGGGACGCGTGTGCAGATAAGGAACAAACTCGGTCGCGATTTCTTCTTTCTTTCTTTTGTTTATTTCATTCTGGCTAACTCAGAGGCAGCCTGTTTGAGGGCGTTGCTTTACGGTACGCGCGGAGGCGCCGTCACGTGGTATTTTTCATATTTCGCGGGTTTCCTTTATCAGTCAGAATAAATGTGTACGCAATTAGTTCATCGCTGAAAATACCGCAGTTAGATGCCCCTCGTGGTTACCTTCAAGTGCCTCATTGACACTTTAGTGATTAGGAGAGTATTACTCGAGTTAGATAATTAATTACAATTAGTTAATTAAGTGTCATTAAAGAAAAAAATACTGTCCGCTTCTTCACAGTACTGCAAACATTATGCACCTGGTTTCTTTCGAGTTACGCCTTTACTCGTTTTTTAAATCTTGGTGCATGATAGCTGGGACACCCTGTATATCCCACCGTCATATCTCTCGGCGGTGGCTTTATGAATAGTCGCTAGGACAACATAAAGTCTGGACGAGAAAGTAGGTAGTAAATCGTCACCACTTCATCTGTTTTTCTAATATCTCGTGATTATTTAAAGTTTGCTTTGCAATTGCGCCACTGCCCTTGGGGAACAGCAGCATTTTGAATTTTTGTTTGTGTTTTGACTTTACTGTCGCTTTAAACTACTAAATGTTTTTTTTCTAATTTCAGTGACAATTCAATTCATCGAACCGGTTCGCGAACCGGTTCGGCACATAATTTTGTCGAACCGGAACTGAACCGGAACGAAATTATTTCACCCGAACCCGAACCGTAACCGAACCGGTATTTTTTTCGGTTCGACACCCTGATATATATGTATATATATATATATATATATATATATATATATATATATATATATATATATATATATATATATATATATATATATATATATATATATATATATATATATATATATATATATATATATATATATATATATATGCCCGTGTTGGGGACTGTATACAGTGTGGACACGACCACAACTTCGTATCGCAGCTAAGACTCACATTTTCTCCGTATCTAACGTTTGTAATTATTTGCACACAAGAGACAACCAAATTCTACCACGCTGTTTTTTTACTGTTGCTGTTCTTTCATATATACATAACTGTTGTGTGCGTTCGTATGAAAGGGGCGATCATTTGTCCTTCCATTATATGTTAATCCTGAGTGTTCCTAAATTAAGGCACGGCGAAGTTTGCGCGAAAAATTGTGGGTCACGTCTTGCACGTTCTTGTTCAGGCCTGTTTACCGGGCCAACCGTCCCACAGGAACAGCCCGACGCGATGAGCTAATCTCTTGAAACGGGAGTTGCGTTTGCCGAGGTCAGCCTCGGTGCCGTCAAAGATAGCTGCCTGGTTTGTTGAGCGCTCGTAATCCGAGCCTGCAGGTTAGTGGCCGCCTGGCTATCGGCGCTGGCAGGTGCAGTCTAGAAAAACGCGGGTCGTTAGCACGCGACGGCCACTGCTCACGTACACCACTGAGATGAGGCTCGTCGTGGCCCTCTTACTGGCATCCGCCGGGTCGGCCTGGGCGTCCGGCGACCAGGAGTACACCTGCAATGCCTCGCAGCTCCTGTCCGCCGAGCTCGTGGCCGAGATCCGCAGCTACGCGCCCGTGGTGCAGAGCATCCTGGACTACGTGATCCGTGGACCCGAGCGCAACCGTACCTACGAGGAGCTGGCCAGGTTCGTGGACCGCTTCGGCGCCCGCATCTCGGGCTCGCGGAACTTGGAGAACGCCATCGACTACACGGCTGAGCTTCTGGGCAGCCAGGGGCTGGACGCCGTGTACACGGAGCGCGTCCTCGTGCCCCACTGGGTGCGCGGCAACGAGTCGGCCTGGATCGTGCGGCCGCGGATGCAGAGGCTCAACATGCTGGGCCTCGGCGGCAGCGTGGGCACGTCGCCAGCTGGCATCATCGCTCCCGTGTTCGTCGCAAAGTCCTTCGACGAGCTGCGCGCTAACGCTTCTAAGGTGCGACCGAGAGTCCGTCGCTACAAACTATGCAGTCCAGAGTTTGTAAACGGGCCCGAAATGGGGTGTCTTTAACCAGTAGAAATAGCAGAATTTGCTTAGTCTTGTAACAAAATTAGGATTTCTGAGTTATCGTGCGTATGGTAATATCCATACTACCCGCTCCTTCTACGGCCTCCACTCCCACTTAAATGGCGTAATATGATATCGTATTGCTGAATTTTGTCCAGGGGTGGCCATTTACCGCTGTTGACGCCGCAATACGCATAGACTGCAGGACATGCGACTTCCGCTGAAGCTGTTAGTTAGTGCCGAACAGCCGCATGATGCGCAAGGAAAGCCAGAACACGCTCAGATCATGCTAGTCACGATTCTCTGCCACGATCCCATACGTACAGTGCGCAACACCCTTGTCTATAACACTGAGTTGAACTTGAACTAGTCACCTCTCAAAACTGCGGACTCAAACTTTTCACAAAAAACGTTGAGGTCAAAATAGATGGTTAAGACTTAAGAATGACACAATAGTTTTCTTCAAATGTTTTTCGGGTGAGGCAAGATGAGGCTATAAGCACCAAACCTGGGTTATAGACAAGTGTGTTGCCCTCTGTACTGCATTAAAATGGGAGTTTTTCTTTATTGCTTCCCGCAAAGCTGAGATGGACATTGCCTCAACAACACAGGAAATCGAGAACTTGAGACCCATGAGACAAGTGCTGGCTGAAAGCTCAAAATCTTATTCAGACAGAAAATGAAACCCAAAATGAAACCCAAAATGGAACCCAAAGCTTGTATTTTATAGAGATAAGTCAAACAAAAATTGCCAGAGGGTTGTTCTGCCCAATGAGGCGAAAACAGCGCAGCTGTACGATTCACCGACATCGCGACGACGTATATTACCACATGGTGACGTTCTCACGACATACGTTGATATTTTGGTGCAGCAAAAGCTTGATTTGGGCCAGTTGGTCCAGCATGAGTGAAAAGGGTTTAAAGGCGAAAAAAAAATGGACACGAGAAGAAACAAACAAAACAGACAAGGCGCCACTCCGCCTTGCCTGTCCGCCTTGTCTGTCTTGTTCGTTTCTGCTTGTGTCCGTGTTTTTAGGGACGAAGCCTCTTAGGGGCTGGTGCTGTTGGCGTCTCCTGTCGTCGTTGTCGTCGTAGTCGTCGTTTCATGTAGTCACGGTACTAAAACACCAGGAAACTCTTTTACGTCTCGCGCTAAAATTTAACGCGTTCTTAAAAAAAAAAAAACACTGGGAACCCGCCGCGGTGGCTCAGTGGCTAAGGCGTTGCGCTGCTGAGCACGAGGTCGCGGGTTCGATTCCCGGCCGCGGCGGCCGCTTTTCTGATGGAGGCGAAAAGCAAAAACGCCCGTGTGTGCGAGATTTCGGCGCACGTTAAAGATCCCCAGGTGGTCAAAATTAATCCGGAGCCCTCCACTACGGCGCGCCTCATCGCCTGCGTTGCGTCGGCGCGTTAAATATTGCAGTCAATCAAAAAACACTGGGACACTCGCTTGCGCCTCGCGCTAGATACCTTCGTGCTGCAAAGACAAGAGACTTTTACAGCAAAGCTGTATACCTCTACCCTCCACCGGCTTCATATCCATTAGCAAAAACGCCAAGGCGCCAAGAATACACTTATACAATGCATGCTTCGCCCCTCCCCAGAGGTTTCACATTAGTGGAGATGACCCGGGATTTTGTGCTGCGCCTCTAAACCATTTTCACTCATACGTTGGTGGTATTACAGTATTTGTGCGACAATGGCCGCATGCGCTGTGCTTGTCAACGTCTGTGTTGGGCTCCTGTTTCTCTGCGCGGTAGTTCAGAGTTTTTACGACGTATTAATCGGGCCCCAATATTTCGCGCGATTGCAGCGGGATTCTTTCTTCAATCTCTCGTAAAGGCACGTCTTGCTTCACGTGTCTCCTCGCCGGTGAAGTCTGTCGAAGAGCCATCGCAACTGATGATCTCACAGCTCGGTCGCTCCGCGTTCCCCTATCGCCTCTGCTGTAGAGCCATCGCAGTCACTGCGAGACAAGAAGTGCGTGAAGTTACAAGCCGGCATCATTCCCGTGTTGCCCAGAAAGGCACAGCTTACTGTGTAGAGCGCCATTGGCGGGTGCTTATGCACGTGTCTGTGTTTTCAATGAAAAAAGCTTCTGTTTCTGCGGAGCGGGAACCGTAGTGCGCGAGCACGAAGTTCGTGCGGCAGAATCCAGGGTGCAGCTACAACAAGGGGCAGACAAATGCGAACAGGGAGTACCTGAAAAGTGCTTTAAATCTTGTCGAGGGTGTCATTCGGCACCACCTCATAGCCCCGCACGTATATTTTGCCGCAGGTCAACGTAATGGAATACACAACCTAGCTTTGTCAAGGTAGGAACTGGTTGTATTTTTTTATCCCACAAACTCTAGCTACTGCCGAACGCAACCTCAACGCCTGACTTCATATCAGTTCTAAAGCAAACGCTTTCTATAGCTTATCTTGGGGGAAAGTCAGGCGTCAACTGCAGACCAAATGGTAATATTTTTGATGCGGAATAAGTTGCCGTGAAGATATGGAATTAACGCCGGCAGGTTAACAGAGAGACATATATAGGTTAAAAGCTCCTTGTGAGTTGCACGAAAGGCGCAAAGGAAAGTCGGTGTGTTGGGGAGATGTAGTGTTAGCACTGCTCCAAGTGAGCTCACGTGAGGGTTCCACACGCAGGCACGCGGAAAGGTGGTCGTGTTCGACGAGGAGTTCACCAGCTACGACCGGACCGTGCTGTATCGCGAGAGCGGCGCCTCGGAGGCGGAGCGAGTGGGCGCCGTGGCTGCGCTGGTGCGCTCCGTGACGCCCTTCTCGATCGGCAGCCCGCACACGGGCTGGATGAGCTACGTGGGCAACGAGCCACGCATACCGTGTGCCTCCATCACCGTCGAGGATGCGCAGCTGCTCAGGAGGCTCCAGGACAGAGGTGCACCACTTGGCTGTGGGGGGTTGCTCCGCGCCGCCTTCAATCCGGCTCCCGCGAGTCAGCTGTAGAGGTGGGAGTGGTTCAACAAACAAACAAACAAACAAACAAACAAACAAACAAACAAACAAACAAACAAACAAACAAACAAACAAACAAACAAACAAACAAACAAACAAACAAACAAACAAACAAACAAACAAACCAAAACAAACAAACAAACAAACAAACAAACAAACCAAAACAAAAGAAAAGCATTAGAGAAAACGTGTTTTCGTTTTTTTTTTCTATCTTGATGACATCGAAAAAAACATACGGAGCTTCTCCGGGGAAATTCGCTGTAACGCGACCAACCTGCAGTGACGCAAACGCTTTCAGAAATCAATGTCTTGACGTGCAATCGTGTGCTGATTTTCAGAGCGGAAGCTCTGCTGGGTCTTTTGTGATGCAGCATGTAACAATTATATTGTTAATATAAAAATAATGAGCAACTTAAGCCTCTTAAGTAATTTGAAGGCAAAAGCCAGTGGTTATCGAAGACTTCTGCACTGCTCCATCGTGTTAGCGGTGAAGTCACGTTCGCCTGTCACGCGGCATGAATCCGAATAATTCTTGTTCCCCCCTGGCACGGCAGAGCGTTAGCGCCGTAGTTACCACACTTGGCTGAGGCTCTTGGTGACTCGTTGGCGCCCAAGAGCCCCCTACGCTTTTTTTTCGCCTTCGCCCCCCCCCCCCCCCCCAACATTTATATTATTTCGAAACCAATATTGGCCTACACTCGGATACAACTTAAGGACAACAAGGGAAGTTGCCCCTGCGCCTCATCACCGCAGCCGACTGTTTCTCCGCGCGCCGCAGAGCGTGCGTTACTCGAGCATTTTAAATGCGACAAGAGTCGTTTGTGTGATTTTTAGAACCTGATCTGCTTATAAATTACTGCAGGGATTACAAACAAACTGCGTGAGAAAAAGCAGACCATGTCACGCATTGGGCGCTATGTCCTTTCAGAACGCGCGCGCGCGTTGACGTTCGGGTCCGTCGCTTCGGTGGAGTGATACACTACATGAGCTCCGATTATAGACCGTTTACAGCATGGTTTACAGCGAGCAGTTAGGTCCGCCTTAGCCAACACCGCACTCGCCACTACTGGTCTTTGTCAATTTCGGTTTCGCCGTATACTCCTATTCTTCGCTCGAAGTGCGTCGTTAAAAAAATGGGTTCAGCACGAAGAAAAGTCATAATTAGTATTGTGGACGCAGTCGGAGCTCATGTTGGTCGTCGCGAGTTGGAGATAGAGAGAGAATAAACATCCTTAATTTCGGGCGTAATGGAACACGATGGTGAGCGCACCGGTGGGGGGCGTCCGCTAGTCCGGGGTGCCCTCGTCCTTGCTGGCTGCTCGTTCCCTGCGCTGGGTCGAGAGGTCCGAGCTGGACAGCCGGTCCACCCACTGCTCGTACGTGGGACGGGGATTGGGTGTGAGGGATGGGGATTGTTGGCATTCCCAGACCAGATGGCACAGGGTGCCTGGCTGGGGGAAAAAGTGGCAGGTACAATAATATTGGGTGTGGTAGATATGGCGGAGGAGGGTACACTGCGGGTAGGAGTTGGTCTGTACACGGCGGAGTGTGGTCGCTTCGGCTCTAGAAAGGTGGGAGTGTGGTGGAGGGAACCGTTGACGCTCGTGTCTGAAGTGAAAGAGGATGTCCGCGTAGGCATTGAGTGTGTGTGCGTGTGTGTGTGTGTGGGGGGGGGGGGGGGGGGGGGGTCCTCTCCATGTCTTGGCTCTCTTCTGAAATTGCCCGGAGGGGTGTGTACTCGGGCAGTGGCGTCCTTGGTGCCACCGCCCCTCGAGTGCCGCCCCTCCTACACGCCGCTGCCGTGAAAGGAAGGCGCGAGGACGCTGATCTATCTGTGCGAAGGTGTTGCCTGCGCGGTCCCAGGGTCGAAAGCTGCAAGCTGCGTTAGACCATACTGCAGACGGCTTGCTAATAAGATAAAGTGGAAACGTGAGTACGAGTGCGCAAAGCGGCAGGCTGAAACGAATGAACAACGGGAACTTCGGCGAACTAAGCGTCGGGAGAAGGATGCAGAAATGCGACAGCGGCGAGCTTTAGATGCCCGCCTTCGACTTCGGAAACTGACGAAACGACGCTAGTGGGCGCTCGCAGTACGGAACCTTCGACTGGCCATATCGTTCGGCTGGTAAACTGTGCTCCGACTGCTTTCGCTTGCCTAACCGGCCTAGCAGGGCTAAGCCGCAGCCATTTTTTTTTCTTCTTACAGGAATCGAGGCGTACGTGCACTTAACTATGGATGCTAAAAGTCTACCGCTGGCCACCTCCCGGAATACTATTGCTGAGCTTTGGGGCAGGACCAATCCAGACGAGGTGAGCCATATTATTAGACGTTAGCCTAACGTCTCGCTTCGACGCCTAATGTCGGCAACCTGCACTAACTGGAAAAAAAATCATGGCATTCATTGTACTTCAAACCACGGCCGAGTGACGTCGTGAGACATGAAAACGTAACGTTAGGTCTAAGCTCATAAACTCAGGTGCTCGTAGCCCTCTGGCCACAGAGTAGAACATACCCGCATTCAGGGGCCAAAGGGGAAGATGAGTGGGTCAGAACCCCCCCCCCCCCCCCTTTTGGCTTTTGTTTCACCCGACACTGCACCGATATATTGAAATGTAAGAACTAAAGGAACTGTGTCGGTTTATTAAAGCAGAAAAATGACTGAAATTGTTTGGGCGCAGACTCTCTTTCATTTTAACTTTTTGCCGGCGGCATATGACATCCCTTCCTAACGAAAGTTGAGAGAAGCGCGAGAACTTTCTGACATGAAAACTGCGTCAAACGTGCGTCAAAACCTTTGCTAAAAGTGCGCCCAACCTTCGCTGAAAGTGTGTCTAATCGGTTGCCAAATCTTTAGTAGTAACTTTATTTTGCCCAAAAATTGTAGTGATTGTACCACTGAGTTGTTCACTCAGTCATCTAGACAGCGAGGATCCCGATGTTTTGGGTGCTCGGTGTCTTCCGCCAACTGGGCGAGGGCTTCTTGCACGAGGGGAGCTGGGCTAGAGATGGCAGCGCCCCACTCCGCGATGGATGATATGACATGAAGGATGGGATGAGTTTTTCGTGATACCGGTATGACTGGGCATGGCCAAATGATGTGGTGAAGTGAAGCTCGTTCTATAGAACAGAAGGGGCAAGCGTCTTTATACTCCGCAGTATTATGATGGACAAAAGATGTGGAGTGGGGAATGATAGTGTTTGAAGCTGCATGAGAGGCACTGCATGCCTGCGACTGAAAGATGGATGCGGCGGTGGAAACAGGCATTATCCTGGCGGAAATGGTCGAGGACATCTCCGAAAGAATGGAGATGGTCCTTATAAACAAACGGTTGCGCGCTATCTTCAGGGGTCCTATAAGGTTCTCGGCGAACCATATCTCGAGAATTCTCATTGGCTCTCCCATTTCCTATTAGGCCAGAGTGTGCCGGTAAGCCGATGATGCGGAACGTCCGGCTATGAAATGAGGGCCCTTTCAGCAGGGTTGCCAAGGCTCTAGATGATACCCTGCCGTTTAAAAATTTAGTAAGGCCGATTTGGAATGTGTTAGGGTGTTAAGTTTGGAGACCAGCTGTGGCCCATGGCTAGAAATACCGAAATCGCAAACGAAGAACGAACCGATGCGACGATTATTCGCGCCCTAAGTAAACGCATCTACGAACGATCTGAAGGTATTACAAATACGCGGTTAACGAGATAAACGTATACTAGTGTACTCCTTCTTCGTGATCCACGCGTGTATTGTCTTATCTAGAAGCGTTCCTTTTTCGCGATTTTCAAGTAACCGTTTTGACACGTTGGAAGCCAGGTTTCACGCACGCGCCGTGTGTCCAGAGATTTTATCAGAGCTTTTCGGCCGACCAACCGGTCTATCGGGAAATGCATTAATTTTTTGACAGGACGCCATCGGTCCCACTAAGAAATCTTTCGCTTTACACCAGCTACGCATCTGCCCGTAATGCTGTATTAGAGAACACTTTGTAAGGAGTATGTGCCCATACTCTCAATACTGACGCAAAGCGAAAAGGATCAGAAGGAACGCATGGGGAAAAGGGAGATGATAACGAGAGGACGCGTATTCGGCAATCAGGCGTTGTGCTGCTGAGCCAAAGGACGCGGGTTCGATTCCCGGCCGCTTTTCTGATGGAAGCCAAAAGCAAAAACGCCCGTGTGTTCGAGATTTCGGCGCACGTTAAAGATCCCCAAGTGGTCAAAATTAATTCGAAGCCCTCCACTACGGCGCGCCTCATCGCCTGTGAAGCGTCGGCGCGTTAAACCGCCATAATCAATTAACTACGCCGTAAGGAGTGCTTAGGTGCCCCCGTAAATCATATGATTTTACGGCGAAAGCCTTGGGCTCCCCATTGTGCGATAAACCGGCGTTGTTGTTGCTGCTGTTAGGCACAGAAAAAGAGCGCCGGTAAATAAATAAAAAACACATTAGAGCGCGTCATTGTTGGTGTTACGTCACTCACCACACACGCAAAACAGGTAAGAAAGTCGTTTAAGCCTCCTTAAGTGTGTTTAGACGACAGCGTTATATGTTTATTTTACGATATACGAATGGGGAATGCGCTTCTGATGTAACTTTCATCGCCACTAGCCAGCTCCCTCGAGTGGGCCAACTTGAAGGCTGCTAAAACAGCCCACCGACAACATGGCTGCTCGCAGTACAAAGGCCCAGCCTATATGTTGGGTTAGTCTTGACCGACGACCATGGCACTTTGCAGGCACTCTGCCGGGCCCACCGAAAAGAGCAAGGGGGGTGGGAGGGAGACAGATTTGTCAAGTGGGTCAAAATTCGTGGTTGGAAAAAAAAAAAAAAAAGGTGGAGGGAGTTAAACATGACGCTCCAGGAAAGTAAAGGCATGACACACGCATTTTGTTTATGCCACGCTCATTTCGTTTCCTTTTAGCCCTCTCTTTTACCATTAAAACAATGATTGTTATGCACTCTTTGCATACTCTCGTTCTTTTTGTTTCCTCGTGAAGAGGACTTTCTTCGGTACGAAGCTTCAGACTGGAAAGTGCCGCTGTGCAGGTGTGCTCGCCGAGCCTCCGCCGGGTGTGTTGGCGTGCGTTTCTTGCCGAAAAGGCCGCGCGAGTGGTCGGCAGACCACAGGCCTTAACGAAGCTATTACTCCCCTACGGAGCTGATTTTAGTGCGGCCGGTGGGCGCAGGTTGTGCTGGTGAGCGGCCACCTGGACTCGTGGGACGTGGGCCAGGGAGCCATGGACGACGGCGGAGGCGCCTTCATCTCGTGGCGTGCGCTCGCGCTGCTCAGGCGCCTGGGACTGCGGCCGCGACGCACCCTGCGCGCCCTTCTGTGGACGGGCGAGGAAGAAGGCGTGTGGGGCGGCCAGGCCTACTACGAGCGCCACCGCGACCGCATCGGATCGAGCCTCAACCTGGTCATGGAGTCGGATCTGGGCACGTTCCGGCCGCTGGGCCTCCGCTTCGCTGCCGCTGACCCCAGGGCACGCTGCATGGCGGCTCAGGTGCTGAGCCTGTTCGGCTCCATCAACGCCACGAGGCTCATTCTGGGGCCCGACGGCCCGGACATCCAGTCCTGGGTGGACAGTGGAGTGCCCGGCGCCTCGCTGGACACGGCCAACAAGGAGTACTTCTACTTCCACCACACGGACGGCGACACCATGACCGTGGAGGACCCGACTAACCTGGACCTGTGCACCGCTTTCTGGGCCGCTGCTGCCTTCGTATTCGCTGACCTGAGCGAGCGCCTCCCGCGCTAATTTAGCACCACGTATGCTAGCGCGCAACGAATAAGTACTTCGAAAATCGCGGCACTAGAAGGGGCTAGCAACATTCAGCGGAACGAAGCACGCCTACAGCCGCCGAGCCCCGTGTTTGTTTTACAAGATGGCGCTTATAATCTTCGCGATGCTCTAGAAATTGAGATCTCTCTAAACGCGGTGATATTATGAATGCAAGTACCCGAATCTATACATTCTTAACGAAAATCTGAGTATATGCAAAAAAAAAAAAATGAAATATCGCGCGGCCAAGGCGGGAGCTCAAGGTCGACAATGTTTTGCAGAACTGTTGCAGAAAATAAAATAACAGACGAAGGCTCAAAGAGTCCAAAAGTCTTATTCCTTTTAGAGTTGCGGTGCACATTTGCGGCGCACGACCATGTGCACATGTATGCGTACATGGTCGTGCATTTTATTTCTATTTGCAGCAGAAACGGAGGTTGCATTTCTTATGCAGGCGAAATGCGAGAGCGCTGGCGGGGCCAAAGAATTGAGGAACCCTAGGCGGCCTCATTTAATTCGTACACCTACCTTCGACCTACCTTCTTCCAGTGTAGCAAAATTTTGCTAGGCTTTGCTAGCCTTTGCTAAGTTTTGTTAGGTTTTGACATGTTCTTGCTAGGCTATGCTTAGTGCTGAGGGGTGAGGCCAAGTTTAGCGATATTTTACAAGGCTGTTGTGTGAACCCCACACTGACAGCAGATCCAAGGGGGAAACAAGCTAGGTCGACTCCCAGCTTCGTTGTTTCTCCAGCCTTGCACCACTAGCGCAAGCCGTGCCAGTTATTTTTAACAGCGAAGCTGTTTAGCAAATCGTAATTTTTTGTGTCCGCAGTTAAAAATACCCAGAAATTGCCGAGCGCGCGCACGTGAGCCGTGAGCGCTGTCCTCGCGGCGGCCGTCCGGCAATTCACAAGATTGGCAAAAAAAAAAAAAAAATCTCCAGCGTTTACGGCGTAATCGTGGCAACAGTTGCTCGGAACGAGAAAGCCACGTCACAGCGTACGCCCTTCCAAGGTGATGTCCAATGATTATCACTTCCAAAAAATGAAAGGAACTCACACTTATAGCAACAATGATGGAGTAAATGTCGTTCCGGCGGCGGCATTCAAATCGACTGCAATCGTGGGCTTAAACTTATGACCAGGATTTCGGGACATGGCCTCAAGCTTTGAAAAATTGACACCTCGTCAGCACGGAGTGTAAAAAGTCAGTACGCAGAGGAACTAGTGCTGGTAGGATTTCACCATTTCTGCAGGTGCGCTGCCATAACATGTTTCCGCCATAGCACACACGTACACACACACACGCGCACATACACACGCACATACGCATGCTCACGCCCACACACACATGCTTCTCACGTATACGGTAAAAATACAGTAATACTATGTTTGTTCAGACCTGAGGGATATTTACGGTACATTTCCCCCAGCCATATCTTTTCCATATTCAGATATGCGTTATATAAAACTGCTCTCAAGAGAGCAAGGGTAATTTTCTTCAATTTATGGAACGTCATCCTGAGTTAGCCAGGATTTGTTCTTTATGCCTGAAGGGGTTGGAAAACAATAAAGAGCTGCTTGGACATATTCATCGCTTTCGATTCTTGTTATACTGGAAACCGGCAAGTATACTATTTATTGCGTTCGTTAGAGAGTATATCAAGCCTCCCACACCGAAATATGTCAACCGTTTGAGTTGAGAATTAGTTAGTTATGACAACGATGGTTACGGTAGAAATTCGGGGCACCAAAGCCGCCTTTGAATAGCCAAGACAACATTGGCAGCGCCATTTCGCGGTGGCGTAGCACAATTCCCTCTCATTGTATTTGCGTGTGAATAAATAACGCACGCTCCGGATATGCACCTTCTTGCACACAGCCATAACGAAAGCCAATTCGTGAAGGATGGAATGTACGCCATTCAGCCTGAAGAAAAAAATTGCTGTGGTTTAGATTTGGTTAACCCTAGTTGATAGCGAAAGCTTCACTGCCCTGGCTAGGCCTATTGTCGAGGTGTGGTCGAGGTGTGGTTTCGAAATGATATACTGACATGCTTGAATGAATACACTGCTTATTCATAATCTTTTTTCGCCTCACAGCGTTTTTTAAGCCTTTCCACTGTACGAGCGACCACAGCTGGATGTTCGTCTTCCTCCATCGCACATGGCTCTGCGCCGCACGTGGCCTCCTGGCCTTCCTTTGTGGCGAGCGCTTATGGCTGCGTCAGTGGCCTCCTCGCCTTCCTCCGCCAGGTGGCGACATGGGTTCCGCGCACGTCTCCGTTTCCTCCTCTCCTATCTCTCGCCAGAAGGGTTTCAAACTGGGCTAGTTGGAAAGACATATTGTTGGATGAAACCAGCGCGAACTTAAACGAAGACAAAGGAAGTGGAACACAAGTTGTATCAACGTGCGTTTGAGGGAGCATGAATTGTCATTAAAGGGCCCCCCATCATCGCATCTTTCTTCACATTGTACTAAGTGCCGGGAATGTAAACCTAATTTTCCTGCCACTGAGATTTTATTTAGGCACCGTGAACAAACGCCCCGCGAAATTATGGAAGAGTTCCACATAGCAGAAAGAATAGACAAGCGTGTCAGCCAAGCAAGCCTGTGTATTCATCCCAAAGAGATTGCCGATCTGCGTGGCCCTTGACTGTATAGCCGGTGTCTATCTAGTCGCCTTATCACCGCGCCTTTAGTAAACTTGTTTTGCTCATGCGCTGTGTTTTTTTATTGTTTTGTGTTAGGTATTTTATTCACCCTTCCCTTGATATTAACCTTTAGTTTTTAGGCCAGCGGCTGTCCTTGCGTTCTACTTACTTTATGTTTGTTTAAGTTCGCGCTGGTTTCGTCCAAGAATAAACCTATCTCTCCTCTGCCGCCTATCTACCCAGCCATCGGGCCGCTGCTCCATGCCACACTAACACAAGAACCGACAATTGGGCGAGTTGGTACTTATTCATCTTCCCTAACAGTGCGCACACACGAAGACTAAGGCAAAGAAGGAGACAGGACGAGCGCTGTGCTGTACCACACTAACACCTCCTTCGCAGAAGCCTACCAGCTCCTCAACCATCACTGACACTGCAGGCCGCGCACATAAGGCGCCTGCTACAGAGACACTTTCCCCCATAGAAAAAAACTCGTACACTCACACCCACATTAATCCTTCTCTGCCTACTGCCCCTCATGCGGTGCACTGGACACTCACTATCACTCCCTCACTATTACTCCTTATATCATATGTGCTAGCTTTCCCCAAAAAAACCCGAAATACCCTCCGAGGAACGGTGGGAAGCCGCGCTGCGCAGCTCAGACCAGGACATACAGGCCCGTTTGGTTACCAGGGCTGGCGTTGTCGCTCACCGACTTGTAATAACGGATCCTAAAGTCTAGTTCAACCTTATTTTGTGCTTGTTACCGTCTACCCTCTGGAGATACTAGCCAGTTTTTTTTTAATTTCTGGATTCCATTCTTGAGTTCGTAGAACAAATATAAATTAATTCTTGGTGGTTACCTCAATACAAACTGGCTGGCTGATAACAGTGTAAAAATAAATCTACAAGTACTGTTAAACACTCACCTATGTAAGAATGTTATAGCATCACCCACACGCATAACAGAAACGTCACATACTCTATTAGGCCTGTTCATCACCAGTATTAATACATCTTGTGTGAAATGTGGAGTCATTAATTATGCGCTAAGTGATCACCTTCCGATTTTATTATCTGCCGAACTAATCATTAACACAAGCAAACTCCCAGAACGATCATTTCATTACCGCGCAATTAACCCAGAGACACTGTCGTTTAGCCAGTTTGAGTTGGGTCGACGTACTTGAATTGACAAACCCCGAAGAAGCTTATGATAAGGTAATGGAAAAAAATTTCTTGCGCATACCATGAGTGTTTTCCAGTTGTTTTATTCAAACGACCTAAAAACGCTCTTAAGCCTTGGTTCACATCTAACATTCTAAGGCTTATTAAAAAGCGAGATAAACTCTACGCCAAGTTTCTGCAAACTAGAAAACCTGACACATTAAAAATGTATAAAGAATACCGAAATTTCGTAAATAAAGAATTTCGTAACGCCAAGAGGCGTTACCACACCAAACTTTTTAATTCATCGGCAGGACGATCGCAGGACGTGTGGAAGGTAGTCAACCTTCTATCCAGGCAGCCACGCGAAACTGTCTCAAAAGTAGCTATAAATAATGTGGAAATAAGCGGGATAAAACTGACCGACGCCTTTAATAATTACTTTCTTTCCGTGGCACAACCACAAAACAAAACTGCCAATTACTCTTACATGGAGCCAAATAAGGGTCACACTATGTTTTTAAAACCAGTCACTAATGATGAAGTTATTGAAGCGTTTGTGTCGCTCAGCAAAAGTAAGACGGAAGATGCTTATGGCCTTCAAATCACACCAATTAAATACGCCATCGACGGAGTCGCACCATTTTTTACGCATATATTTAATGCTTGCTTGTAGTCCGCTGCGTTTCTGCGAAACATGCAATCCGCAAGAGTTACCGTAATCTATAAAAAAGGCAGCAAAGATCATCTGTCAAATTATCGCCCGATTTCTACCCTCTCCGTCTTTTCCAAGGGACTCAAAAAATTGATTCTTCAACGTCTGCTGGCTTTCTCCAACAAGCACAAACTCATAACGCCTGTGAAGTACGGCTTTCAAAAGAATAAATCGACTGAATTAGCCTTGCTGGCTCAAAAGAACTGATACTAGACAATTTTGAAAAGCAAAATGTGGTGTTAGGCCTTCTTTTAGATTTCACGAAAGCTTTCGACCTCATCAACCACCACTTCCTCATTCAGAAGCTCGAATACTACGGCTTCCGTGGAAAAGTGCTTTCTTTATTAATTTCTTACTTACAATATCGGACACAATACGCCTCGAGATTCGCGATCGCTGCGCCGCCTGCCGCCGCTTCTCCGCGGCGTTTGCGGGATTAGCGCTGCGTGGCTGATAGGTGGTCACGCAGTGTTTTGGTTCTCTTTCGCTTCTCTTTGCCTTTCCGCGCACTAAACAACTTGTTATGGTGACGTCTGTAAGCTAACTGCACGTTTAGGGTGCTTAAAAAAAACAGCTGCGTCTTGGTAGAGCGCTCGAACGCCAACAAGAGCTACCCGGGGAGGCGGTTCTGCGCGCTTCTTGGCCGCTCTTGCGGTCGTCGGCGACGGCAGCAGCATCTCACCGCTGTCACCTTCGAACACGTCAGCACAAGTGAATTCTATTTATTGTCACCTCGTTTAGACCTGACATTGGCACTATAAGAGGTTGGTTCGTTTTGCAGCGCAGAAAACAAATGCGGCTTTGCTTCGAATATGTACGTCGTAGAAAAATATGTTTCGGGGATGTGATAACCCAATAGCTGACAAAAACTTGTGCCTTTTATTGGAATATAAGCCACGCGAAAATGTTAAGTACACTCAAAGGCTGTGCATTGTCAGATATGTGCCCACTCATGTCTTATAGTAAGAACCAAGGTATATGTTAATGAAACCACGGGAAAATGAATGGTCTGCAAGTCAGGAATAAATAGAATAGTCGTACGGGAATGAAAAAAAAAAAAAAAAAAAAAACCGAGAGCAGCTTCTGAAATGCTAAAGACGTTTGTTTGAGCAAGGTAGTATTCACCAGACCAACTATATGCGAAATGCACTGATATTTCGCTAGACAATCGGGGGGGGGGGGGGGGGGAGGAGGAGGACGCTCAACTATCGTTGTTTACAAATGCGGAGCGAAATCAAGGAATGAACGTTTTAGTAATCACACACAAGCTGCGTGTTCACTTTTCGTTTGTTTTTCGCCTTCAACGAATGGCTGATCACTCGGCGGACGCATTTTTTGAAGAATACAGGGTAGGCAGTTCACAAGAAATACGAGGTGTCGTTGAAAGAGTTGATTGACTGATTGCAGGGTTTATCGCGCTGACGCAACGGAGACGATGAGGCACGCCGTAGTGGAGGGCTCCGGATTAATTTTGACCACCTGGAGATCCTTAACGTGCGCCCAAATCTCGTACACACGGGCTCGTTGGAAGAGTGTCGTATCTGATAAGGGTCTCTGATTTAGGTTTATGCTACATTCTGCAGTCTCTCTGTGTCATACGACGATGTTTCGAAGAAGAGTTTGGTCGCGGACGCGGATTACTCTATAAGCCCATCTTCGCGCTTCTCGTGGAGGATAAATGTAAGAGATGAATCTTATAGAGAGCGCTCACCTCGGGACAAGACGACCCAGCATTAAATTTGTCGCCGTGTGCTGACTCCGGAGTGTAATTTTGCATTATCCATCGTACTTCTTTGGTACAATGTTTGCGAAATTTACGCCGCATTGGCTTGTTCAGGGTACTGACCAATATCTGATATGTAATATTGGCAGGCGTAACTTGCGTGCTGTCAGATATGAGTGCTCCGCTGGATTTTGTAGTGCACAAAGTCGATTTACATCATAGTGTGTATGGCCGCAACATGACCATCGGAGGAAACACTGCTTACGGAGACACTGCCATTAAATTTCAGGGCAGCAGATTGCAATCAGCTGCATGCAAATGCTCGCTTCGGGACGCCGGCCTGTGACACACGCCCCGCGCTCATATAGATCTTTCTAAGATCGCGTCATAAACGTTTATACTCTCGTGAACACACCAGGCTTGCAAACAGAGTGCCTGCTCCACGTTATTCGGTATTTCGAACGCGGACAAACGGTAAATCGCTGTCTTGAACGAGCCCCAAAAGCAACGGCGACAGGGGGGAGCGGGCCGGGGACTCCCGCGCCTGCTTTCGAAACGGGCCGCTAGGGGGATTTCAGTAGCGCCCCTACAGGCCGCGCTCGAGGCGTTACGCACATTGCTCAGCCGTAAAGCAAGTAACTTCAGGGGTTCCTCAGGGGAGTATTTTAGGGCCGTTCTTGTTTTTAATTTATATCAATGATATAGTTAATATCGGCGAATCTGCTTTCTATATTTTATACGCCGACGACACAAGTGTGTTTTTCACTGGGCAGTCAAGCATCGTTTTAGCTGAACGAGCAAATAGCGCATCGGAACAAATAAACTGGGCAAGTGAAAATGATCTAAAAATCAACGTTAGTAAGACTAAGGCTGTGATGTTTCACCCACGTCAAAAAGTTTTTGATCTTGCGTCGCTTGTAATGAACAACAGTGCAATTGAAGTCGTTCACCATTTTAAAACTCTTGGAATCATTTTCGCAGAAAGTATGTCGTGGGACGACCACGTCATACCTTGCAAAAAATTTAGCGTGCGGCTGGGTATTTGCGGCGCTATTGTTCATCTTTTCCCATTTCAGTGAATACACTGCTCTACAATTCTCTGTTTTCCTCGAAATTACGACGCTCTGGATTGGGCAACGACAACAGCTGAAAATATTGATAAACTATCGCGTATACAGAAACGTGTAATCCGCATAATAGCCAAGGCCCAATACTATTATCACACAGCAGAACTGTTAACAAAATTTAATATTATCCGTGTGCATGCACTCTTTATACATCTATAGACTGATCCGTTATTACAAGTCGGAAATAGTTAAGCACAACAGTTCATTAGCTGAATTAGCCGGGCTTACAACGCACTATCCCGAGTATTGTGCACGAAATCCCGAAAAATGAAAGCTAATGTTTGCCGCACTAATTACGGAAAACAGATGTTGAAATTTTACTTTCCGCCCGCCCGGAACGAACTGTACGAAAAACATACCACAGATGTGATAAATAAATCATTTAGAGATTTACGCAAAACATTTCTGTAAACTGAACCAAAGTGCAGGTAGCAATATCCTGAGTTCGTTTTCAGTTTTGTGTCATCTGAATCGGTCCAGTGCTTCTTATCGCGCACATTTTGTTCTGACGCATACTTTGTTTTAGTGTAACGCGCATTGTCCTAGCGTTTTCTTTTATGCTTTTTAAAATCTTACGCATTTTATGTACATCAAATCATTCTTGTTCTCCCACCCTGATATTGTTTAACTTTGTTATTTATATCGCAATCTGTGTCTGTACATTTGTGTCTACGAGCGGCTGCGTCTGCAAATTCAAATTCACTGAGTGTATACTTAACGTGCTCCGCTTTCCACTGTATGTCTTGTAAGGGCACGGACCCCCTTCAAGCCTTTTCTGGGCTTTTTGTCCGTGCCCCTAAGCGTCCTAGGATGTTTGAATAAAGTGATTTGATTTGATTTGATTTGAAAAAGTACTCGCCGCTTCCTGGGAATTCATGATCCTGGTCATGCCAAGGCGTTAGCCATAGCATATGCCATCACGAACTTTACCAGCCGAAGGAAACTGCTCATACTGACTGACAACCAGGATGCGATCCGCCTCTTCTGACGCAACAAATTATCCACGCACATACGCATCAGTCTCTAAGTGCATTTAACCTCCCAACCGGAGCTTTCGGTCGAACTCCGCTAGATCCCAGAACATAAAGGAATACCAGGAAATCTGGCGGCTCACCAACTCGCGCGCGAAACTCCCTTCCGCGAGTCTGAGCCTCCGATTGCGCTCCGGGAGGAATACGACCACCACACCAGCCGCGTCGAAGAAAAGCCAGGCACCAAAATTTTCAACAAAATGGAAAGTTGGGCGAGTTCGTACGTATTAATGATGCAATTTAACAGCGCAATAAACGACGAGACACACAAAGACCAGCTTTCAAGACCAGCTAAGACTTTCACACATAAAGACCAGCTGACACGAGAAGTTGTTGAAGATTATCATATCAACAAGAGGTGAACCGCATGTGTAAGCCAGCCTTCTCTGACGCTGTGCGAGGAGGAAAAGCTTTTTTTTAGATTCCACCTAACCCTGTAGCGGTTATCAGGCCTTTATGTGGTTTTATCAGAGGTTTCACATTTTTTGTGAAATTTTGTGTGAATATCTCATGTGTCCCTCGTCGTTTATTGCGCTGTTACGTTACATCACCAAAAATTGGTTGAGCTGCGCACATATCAGGACACACACTGCATTCCCTTATCTCTTGGCCGCGATCGAAGACAAGTTGTGTCCGCCGAGCTCAAGCAGGTGTGCTACGCACCCCGCATATCATCCACTACATAGAAAAGAAACCTGGCCACCCTAGCTGCTCACGCTGCGGTCACGGATACCTTAACAACCAGCACTGCCTACATGTGGGACTCCGCAGAGATTATAAAGGCAAAGAAGCTATACACAGAGTCCCTTTCCCCTCCACCTGGCACTTGGGCGGAGTGGCTCGACCCCCCAGGGATCCCCAAAACCAGCTCAAACTCGCTATCCGTAAGCGCATGAAAAGCACCGGCCGGTTCCCATCCCCAGTCCGACACTTGCCCACCTCCTCATTAAGATTTGCAGCAGAGGACCACTGGGAGGCCCGCCTCCAACACGTTGAAGCAGTCCTTGGGGACGACTGGTAACAGCAGCTCCAACCCAGCAACGCAGAAGCCTTCGTAGAAGGACAAATAAAGATGTTTTTGTCTCTCTGTTTCTCTATTCAGCGTTTCCTCGATCGCTGCCATGTTGTAGCTGAAGCAATAAATTCTGTTCGTCTCTTCGCTCGTCCTGTACCGCCCATACGCTTTTTTCCCGTTTTAAAATGAATTGATGTTCATAAGTCGTGCCTCTGATATTTATTAATCATTTACTCTCAGAATTCTTGGATGAATTGGTCAATGCTCTCTGGAACGCGGGAGGAGCCTGGCGAATGTCCAAGTCTATTTACCACGTGTTAAAATTGAATTCTCAACCACGTTCGGTGTTCATTCGCTTATTTTATTGTGATGATACTCATTTTAGGGAAATATCATGACAGGGAACGTTGTACTGCGGTGCATGTCTTTACTCGGTCTCTGTTTTAGCGCGAACGAGAGTGCAACACATACACACCTTTTGTATGTTCCACCTTTTGTATGTTATTTTGATCGCTCAGGGTAGCATATATATCAAGGGTGGGCGAAGGGACGTCCAAGGGATTCGTACCCTCGTGACGCCCCAGCGGACCATTCTAGCCCCGCCTTGCTATTTGTGCCCGCAGCAGCGAACGTACGAAAGCAGCAGAAAAAGGTGCTAGCCGGCGGGTATTCGTCGCTGGCGAGCGACACCGCGCTTCCGGTGTCCGCCACCGGAGAATCTTGGCGGTTACCTCAGTTCCTGAGGAGCCTCGCACGCCGCAGGCAGCCCAGAATGGCGTTGTGCGTGGCGGCCGCGCTCCTGGCGGCTGCGGCCCTGCGCGCCCAGGCCGTGTGCATTGTTCCTGACCTGCAGTTCCGAGAGATACGCAACGCCAGCGAACAAGTGCAGGACCTCATCAAGCTCTTCCGCACTGGAGCAGAAAAAGGTATGCCCGAGCTACTGCACTTGCCGGCCAGAGAGGACTCGCCCCAATGGGAGGGCCGGCCTATGCTCAGCTTTTTTTGGGCATTGGGTAGGTATTCTCAAGAGGAGTCTATCCTAGAAGTGTTTCATAAAGGCGATATATTGAATACAGTAAGATTTTATTTGGATCGCTAGCATATAACTTCTTAGAAACCTCTATAATTTCGGGGTGCGCCAAAAGTCGTCAAAAGTTGCCGTCCGTAGAGTTGCGCCTCATGGCTTGCAACTTTGCAGTGAAGCCTGTTTTCTTACACACACACACACACACACACACACACACACACACACACACACACACACACACACACACACATATATATATATATATATATATATATATATATATATATATATATATATATATATATATATATATATATATATATATATATATATATATATATATATATATATATATATATATATATATATATATATATATATATATATATATATATAATGGGGTTTGGAAATGAGGGGCTCGTTAGGAAATACAGAAAGAAATGCCGGCAGTCTACAACGCCAAAGAAGGCATCGGGGAATGGTTAGACTATTTTTTTTACCGTTAGGGACGTTACATTATTATTTTTTTATTAACTACGTGAGAAAGAAAGAAAAACACGCACCCAGAGTGGGGACCGAACCCTCCCTTTCGATTAGATCTCGAATGCCTTACCAATTCGGCTATCTGGGCGACTGTGCTCTCCTTCACTTTGTGGGGTATTTATATTTACTACAACTGTATCTGACGCTTGAGGGTGGTATCCAGCGCCACTCAGACTACACGGGGAGAAGGGGACCTTCTTTTCCACCCCCGGGGCGTGACGCGAACGTCTACAGCCTGTCATAAGCAGGTAACTGGCGGGAAACCCTCTTATGCTACCTTGGCATCAAGGCTGCCAGAACCGAGGCCCTCGCTAAGCTTTCGCACGATAATAGGGTTTGGAAATGAGGGGCTCGTTAGGAAATACAGAAAGAAATGCCGGCAGTTTACAACTCCAAAGAAGGCATCGGGGAATGGTTAGACTATTTTTTTTTTACCGTTAGGGATGTTACATTATTATTTTTTTTTATTACTACGTGAGAAAGAAAGAAAAACACGCGCCCAGAGTGGGCACCGAACCCATGCCTTTCGATTAGATCTCGAATGCCTTACCAATTCGGCTATCTGGGTGAGACATTCGAGGTCTAATCGAAAGGCGTGGGTTCGGTCCCCACTCTGGGCGCGTGTTTTTCTTTCTTTCTTTCTCACGTAGTTAATAAAAAAATGAATAATGTAACGTCACTAACGGTAAAAAAAAGTCTAACCATTCCCCGATGCCTTCTTTGGCGTTGTAGACTGCCAGCATTTATTCTGTATATATATATATATATATATATATATATATATATATATATATATATAAATATATATATATATATATATATATATATATATATATATATATATATATATATATATATATATATATATATATATATATATATATATATATATATATATATATATATATATATATATATCAGGGTGTCGAACCGGAACTGAACACGAACCGTAACTGAACCGAAAAAAGAAATCACGGTTGCCGGTTCATGCCGAAATGGTTCGCCCCTCCGTTGTTGATATTGCACAGTCAATGCAATTCAGGCCTTTTTTTCTTTCACGTACCATCAACTTCGTACCCGCTCGCGCACTTTGGAATCTTCTCCAGACAATTGAACACTATCACGCTCTATGTAACAACAGGGGAAATGAATGAGCACCACAGTAGCAATGGTCTGTTGCTGATGGAAGCGCGAGCGTAGTGCAAGCTGACCAAACGAAATGTCATTCTCGGCAGCTTGCAGGGGATATAAAACGACTTTGCCCTTCCCTAGCTGCGACTTTATTGGAGCAGTCAGGCTGCAGGAGTGCTCCACTGCGCAACAGCGAAAGCCCACACCCGATGTGTGCAAACGTTTTGCATTTCATAACTTCTTTAAAAGGTACGACACCTGCAAATTGTTAATAATTGACAAGTGTGACCGCAGAAGCTGCTGAGTGGCTAAGCTGTTTGCTGCTAACCACAAGTGGCCTCGATCTCCCTTCCCCACAAGCGTTTTGCTTAAGTATATGGAAATCGGGAGCTTTTGCTCTCGAGCTGTAAACGATCCGATCGTTGGCAGCGGATGCACCGGGATTTCGTTGGCTCATCGGGAAGCTCGCCGCGACCTAAGTTCTACAGCGATTCCAGGCACTCAATTTTTATTGCTTTTTATTACACTGGACGCGAAAACGCGCCGGGCACACGACAGGCGCACTGAGGAGCCGCGTATACTATATGTGGGCGGTGCCCGCGCGCGCGCGCGAGCGAGCGAGCGAGAGAGAGAGAGAGAGAGAGAGAGAGAGAGAGAGAGAGAGAGAGAGAGAGAGAAGAGAGAGAGAGAGAGAGAGAGAGAGAGAGAGAGAACAAAACTTTATTTAAACAACCGTGTTAGCGCGGGGGCGTGGGGTGGGGGGGGCGTGGCGGAGGACCAGAGGTCCGCCACGACCGCCAGAGCTCGGGAGGTGACCAGCACTTGGCTGGACTCCTCGGAGCTGCCCAGGGCCTGCTCCCAGTGGGATGAGGAGGGGAGTGGGGAGTATGGATCAGCAGGACATTCGCAAAGAGAGTGATACAGCGTATCCAGCTGACCGAACTTGGGGCAGTGGGGTGTGTGGAATTGATGTGGATGCGTATGTATTAGTTGAGTACGATGAGGGAACGTGTGCGTTTGTAGTATCCGCCACATGTGGGCAGCCTCGGGGGATAGGTGTGGGTGTGGGGGTGGGAGAGCATGGCGGGTAATTTCTCTGAAACTGAGGAGAGACTCGGAGGTCTCGTTCTCGGGAGGCCCGTGTATAGGTGTACGAGAAAAAGCGGCCCGGAAAAAAAGAGCTCGAGCGTGTGCATTCGCTGCGTCGTTAGCACCTATGCCGGTGTGGGCCGGGGTCCACACCAGTTGCACGGGGTCGGTCGGGGGGCTTTGGAGAATAATTTTGAGGGCTACGGGGGATATAAAGCCTTTGGTGAAGTGCTGGATGGCCTGCTGCGAGTCTGATAGGACGGTGATTGGGGGAGGGACTCCGGGAGAGCGCAAGGGCAATGTCCGCTTCCTCCGCCGTAGTTGCACATGAGGTGGAGATGGTGGCAGTGTGTGTCGGGACGTTAATGTCAGGTCCGGTAACCGCGAGGGCATAGGCCGGTTTGTGTGGGTATTTGGCTGCATCTACGCACAGGCTGTGTTTTGCAGGAGGGTGGAGTTTTGCATGATGACTTGCACGAGCTGCTCGGCGGTTGCCATGGAATATGAGGTGCATGTGACGGGGAAGCGGTTTGATGCGGATGAGAGCTCGGATGTTGCGTGGAATAGGTTGGGGGTTAGTGGATGTTGTGAGGGGTGTATGCCTTGTGATTTGGAGTATGTAATGGCCCGTGGGTGTGGTGGAGCGTGTGGCGAGTTGGACTGTTCGGTGGGCCTTAAGAAGTTCAGCGATGGTGTTATGGATACCTAGTGACATAAGGCGATTGGTAGGATCACCGGGAGGAAAGAGCAAGGCCGCGCGATATGCTTTGCGGAGCATGGCATCCAGGGCGTTTGTTTGAGTGTTATTGATATGCATGTAGAGTATGCGGCTGATCATTAAGCTGTGTAATAAACGTAGTGTGTCCAGTTACGTTAAGCCATGATGGTGGTTGGCAACGCGTTTTATGAGGTGGATAGTTTGGGCTGTGTTTTTCTTTAGGTACTTGAGTGTGGAGAGTGTAGATCTGTTGTGGGTGAAACTAAGACCCAAGATTCTTAGCTCGTGTGTGTGGGGGATGGGGTTGTCATTCGCAAATAGTCGTATTGACGGTTGAGGAGAAGGGCGGGTTTTGGGAGGTGTCATGATAAGTAGGGCAGCATGTTAGGCCAAGAGGTGTGATGTGTGTGAGGATGTGGTCAAGCCCAGTTTGTAAGGTGTCTTCTATCTGGTTATCACTGCCACGTGGCACCCATAGGGTGATATCATCTGCGTAAATGGTGCTGCGAAGTGCGGGGATGTTGAGGAGCTGGTGAGCGAGTAGAATAAGAGTAATATTAAAAAGTAGTGGCGAGAGAACTGCCCCTTGGGGAGACCCGCGATTAGGCAATTGGAAAGGCGTGGATTGTATGGGGCCGAGTTTGATAGTGGCTGTGCGTTGGCAAAGGAAGTTGTGGATATAGATATAGAATCGGGTTCCCAGACCGAGGTTGCTGATGGCTGCCAGGATTGCCTCATGTGATAAGTGGTCAAAAGCCTTGTGCAGGTCAAGTGAGAGCGCCGCAGAGTTATCTTTGGCAGGTTGGTGTTTTATTAAGTCGTAATGGAATTATAAAAGCGCATCCTGTGTGGAGAGGGCGGGGCGGAAGCATAACATATTGGGAGGATATAAGTTGTTAGATTATAGATAGTGGGGAATACGGTTGTAGGTGACGTGCTCTAGCAATTTCCCAATGCAGGAAGTCAAAGATATGGGGCGGAGGTTGTGTATAGAGGATGGTTTGCCCGGTTTAGGTAATAGCGTGATGTCCGAGTGTTTCCAGGCTGCTGGAAGGGTGCCTGACGTCCAGTGTTGGTTGTAGAAATCGGTAAGCTGCGTGATGAGGTCGTCATTGAGATGCCTAAGTATCGTATTTGTGACTTTATCGTGGCCCGGGGCTGTGTGCCGGCGTAGGGTTGATATGGCCGATTTCACTTCCTCTATAGTTATAGTGGAATCGAGGGCTGCATTTCGTGCTCCCATGTAGCAAGTTAAAGTGTGATTTGAGGGTAGCGGTGGGGGGATGTAAAAGTCCTTAAGAGTTTTTATGGTTTCTTACGGGGGTGTTTAGAGCGAATGGATCAATTGGGTTGTGCGGTGTTGTGATTGCTGTTTGGTATTATTAGGGTCTATGAGGCTACGAAGTATCTGCCATGCCTTTCTGGTTGAGAGCTGTCCTTTGAGGTCGTCGCAGAGGGAGTTCCAATTCGATCGCGCGAGAGTTTCGGCGTGCTGTTCTATTTGTGTTCGGAGGTGTGATAGTTTGAGTTTGAGTGCTCTTCTGTGTTTGTGCTTACGCCATCGTTTTTCGATGCTGCAGTAAGCTTCCCATAAGTGAGTAATATGAGGGTCAACGTATGGGGTGGGGATTTTGGGGTCGATGAGAGAGGTACTCTGTTCTTTGGCGTGTAAGATAGATGTGATCCATGTTTCGAGCTCACTTTCTGTGTTAGAGGGCGGGATGTCTAGACTGTTTGTTCTGAATTGGTCACAGTTGGTAAGGGTGTGTTGATTTCGTGGGGGGCATGTATGAGCGCTACAGATGATTTGTGTTTGAGTGATGAAGTGGTCACTTCCTAGGGATTGTGGAAGTGGGTTCCGTGTGGCGTTGGATAAGTTTTTCGTTATAGTTAGGTCGGGAGCTGTGTCCTTTTGGACACTATTGCCTAACCTGGTGGGTTGTTGAGGGTCGTTATGCGTGGTGAGTTGAAGTTCCTTTATAACTTCCCATAGTATTCTACCCTTTCGGGTGGAGCGTGTGTATTTCCATGCTATATGTGGCGCGTTGAAGTCGCCTAGAATGAGTAGTGACTGGGCTTTGGAATGGTGTATGGCTTGTTTGGAATAACGCTTTGAAATTAGTATCGGTGGATTTGGGTGGGCTGTAGACATTTAAGACTTAAGTGGGCACTAGTGAGCATTTGTTGTTGGATGGCTGTATTCCTATGTACAAGAGTGCTTAGTTGGGGGAAACGAGTATCCTGATGTGCTCTGTAATTGAGAAGTTTGGTTGGCGTGTGTGTTTCCTGTAGCTGTATGACGAGGGGTGTTTGGTCGAGTGTGGTGCGGAATGCCTGGAAGTTAGAGCATTTAGTTCTGTACCCTCTGCAATTCCATTGCCATATCATTTGCGGCTTAGAATTCTTTGCCATGTTCTATTGGAGCGTCTAACAGGGTATGAGCTGAGGTAGGTGGGACGGGCTGTAGAATGGCTGCCTGTATCCAGTTTAGCATTTATTGGTAGAGGTTGTGCACAGTGACTTGGATGGCTTTGATTTGTTCCGTGGTGTGAGTTTTTAGGGCGGTAAAAGCGTAGGGACGTAATCGCGTCATGCGTTACCGGGGCCGATGGTGTGTTAGTTGGAGCGGATGCCCGTCTTTTGAGAGGGGGAGATTTTGACGAGTCATTGAGTGCGGGGGGCTGCGGATTGTTGAGGGAGACTTATTGTTTGAGATGGGCGTTTTCGCGTGTGATGTGTTCGTATTCTTGGCGTAGTTGGGTGATTGTGTGGCGGAGCGCTTGCATTTCTCGACGGAGTGCCGCCATCTCATCTTGTCATTGTTGCGTTGTGGATTGCGGAGAGGGTGGGGTAGAGAGCAGGCCCCGGGCACTTGCCGAGCTCTGGGCAGCCTGGCTGTTTATTTGTGGAGGGGCTTGAGGGCTGGATAGGCTTTAGTGCTGGGACTCCCAGGTGGTACAGTAGTGGTGGTCTGCTGGTTTGCTGCGGGGGTCTTGCGGCGTGGCTGGAAGCGTTTGGGGCAGCCAGCCGCTCCGGTGAGGTGGGCGTCGCCGAAGAGGATGCACTTGGGTTTGCAGAGATGGTCGGGTGTCGGGCCTGGAGTTCCGCAAGAGGTGCAGTGAGGTTGTGGTGAAGGGTTGGGGCATACGTCACGCCTGTGGCCATGGTCTCCAGCAGGCCAAGCTGGCCTCCGACTTCCGCTTGAAAGGGTAACACCGGGGGATGATGGCACGGTATCGGACCCAGAAGGGGATTAATGGGCCGAGAAAGAGCACTTGAACGATTCCTGTGCCACGGATTCGTTTTGCCTCAAGGACAGTGATGGTAGGATTGTATTGGATGAGACTATCCATAATGGTGGTGTCATCGTCGCTGGGGGGTACTTGAAAGAGTGCCCCTGTTACAGTTGTACTGGGCGGAGGGATATGGTTTGCCAGGGTGTAGCTGTTGTTCCATGGAAGGGTTTGGAAATTCAAGTACTGTTGGGCGCGTGCTTGAGACAGTGTTCTGATGACTGTGAAGTTTGATCGCTGGTTAATTCAGACTTGGTCTTCGTGAGTGTTGGTTAGGTTGGCCTGCTTGAAAATGGTGTCGGCCAAAAGGGCTGTGTTCACTTGCGTAAGGTTGAGGCCTCCTTGTGGTCGCAGCACGATTTTAACATCATCCGTTGGCAGCGGGTCTTCTGGGGGGTGGTTTTTTTCTTCTTGAGGTGTTGCCTTCGCACGGGTTTGTTGTTGGTCGGCGCTGTGGATGCTGCGGCTGCTGCGGTCGCGGCTGCCGCCCTTTGGCGAATTTCCTTCCATCCTGGCTCATTCAGGACTTGCGGATCGATGTCTTCTCCAGCAACGGCGTATTCCATGCCGGAGGTCTTCTGGATTAATGAAGCGCCAGGCACATTTTCCGGTGCTGGTGCGTGGGAGGTGGCGGGGACTGGAGAAGTGTTTGATTTCTCTCGCTGCCGGGGGCGATGGCAGCGTTCATGGTTGTTCAGTTGTCTTGCGGTGAATACGGAGCCGCCGTTGCCACGGCGGGACTCGACTCTCCTCAAGTCCGGCTCCTCAAGTCCGGTCGTGCCGTTGCGTAGGAGGTTTCCTCGGCTACCGCAAGGGGCGCCGGTGTCGCTCGATGGCGATAGCCCTAAAATTAGGCCCAGCGGCACAGCGGCGTGGTGGCGATTTTGGAAGGCGGTAGTGCTGGTATCGGGAATGGCAGCGACATGAAATTTATGTCAGGAGAGTCCTTACTTTGAGGATAACTCGTTGGTGAAGTCGGTTTGCGCGATTGGGCTCTGTGACAGTACCGCGGTCGTAAAACTCAGGAGCGTTGCGAAGACACGTCCGCGCTCGTCGGCGACCGAAGCGCCCTCCGCGTCCGCGAAGTGGCGCAGGCAGGCGCGGTAGCTAGCTCGAACGATAGGTTGTTATCGCTCCCCTAAATGGGACTCATGGTGCAAACAAACCTGCTCATACTAGGAAGGAGGTAATGATGTGATTGCAAATTGCATTAAAAATCGTCATCTGCACCGCTTACCAGAACGGCAATCGAATATCCGCCGCAGTGTTAAGCATAACATCTGTAGGCGGACCTCTATAGTTCATACCACAAGCTGCATGCCGCACTCTGGAGGCTACATTGTTGTCAATAGAGCGTCAATTGCGGGCGCCTAAATCACCATGAAGGGGGTTTTCAAAGGACCTTTCAGCCTCCCCTCTCGGCAGGTGGAGCCGCAAGCCCCCGGCGCCTATTCTCGCTTTCCTTAGCGGTGATTTAGGCGCCCTCAGTTGGCGCTCTATTGACAACAATGTAGCCTCCACAGTGCTGCATGCAGCTTGTGGCATGAACTATAGGCAGACCAGCCGGCTGCTCCCAGCACGCGTCACCCCACCCACTGCCTCTAGTGTCGCGCGTCGTTCTCTAGCCGAGGCAATTTGCACTCGCAGCGCCTGCATCACGTCCACGGTCGCTTTTTGATTAAGCGGCTGACGAGATCAGTACGTAGGGACATTAGCAGAAACTGCCGCCGACGCGGAATCGATCGAAAGTGCTACCTACGGCAGCTCTGATCTGTGATATCGGTCCGACAGTCGCATCCTCCGTGTGAGGGAAGGAGCTGGTCGAGCGGAGGCCCGCAAGCAGTGACGTCACGATCTTTTTCGAATTTCTCCGCTCAGTGTGTTCTCGGTAGATATATGAGATCTTACTACTCGCTACCACACGAACAAGTTTTTGAAGTGGTTCAAGAAGCTATAGATTCTCTTGGTCCGACCAGGTTTCAAAATTCCTGCGGGGTGAGCATTGAAGGCTTTCTGCAGTTGGTGGCCTTTTATCTGCGGTCTACGTATACTCTTTTCGAAAACGGCCTGTACATACAGAAGAAAGGTGTATGCATAGGCTCCTGTCTAGCTCCGGTCCTGAGTGACCTGCTGCTAGCACATCTGGTTAGAAAACTGCTTGAAGTTCTGCAGGAGGCCCCAGTTCTGAAAGTGTTCCGGTTCGTTGATGATTTTTAATCATCTTCCAGACATCCCAAAGGAACAATCCACAGGAAGTTAAAAAAAAAACTGTTCAACATTTTTTCAACAGTGCATTGCGACTTTGACCTCACAAAAGAAGAGCCCGAGGGTGAGAGGCTACAAGTCCTCGACCCTTGTTTTCAACTGAGTCCTGGACACTTGTGTTGGACATATGCGCCGCGTTCCAAGAAGAACCTGCTCCCGCACTCATCAGCTGATTCGAAGGTTGTGAAGCGGCGGTCGCCACATCCATTACGAAGAATGCGCTGGCGTGGTCTTTCGGACACCGTGACCGTGCACACCAGTTTCACTGCACAAGTCCAGCGTCGATGCTCTGATGAGCTTCTCGACAGCTTAGCAAGCAAACTCTTGAACGACATGGGGAAGACTGCCACACCGGAAACGCTGCAACAAAGCCGCAAGAAAAAAGCGGTAATTTCATACATTCATGGTGTCAGCCATAAGCTCAAAAAGACAGTGGGACTGTCTGGTGTGCAGCTGCTGTTCTCTGCCGCCCAACAAGCTGGGCGGGCTCTGCAGAAGAGTGAATAGTGAGCAAGCAGCGGAAAAAGGATGCCTGAAAAATCACACCATGCCCTATGTCGAATGCCAGGAAGCATATGTACGAGATTCCCTTGGTGCCCTGTGGCAAATCGTACATCCGACAAACCGGGCGTTGCATAAACGACAGGTTAAGGGAGCATGCCAACACACTGAAGACTGGCACGGGCAGCATGCTTGCTCAACACGTCAAGGCTTGCCGATGTCTACACCGCAGTTCGAGAAATGCAGTATCTTACGAAGATACAAAGGCCAGTGCGTACGCGAAATCTGTGAAGCATTTGCGATACACGAAAGGGGAATCTCGTACGTAAGCACCCGTTAATAGCCCTCATGGAAAAAGAGGTTCCATACTTGCCGAGATAGCGCCTTCTGTTGATTGTAACATTCCCTCTGTTTGCAAATAACTTAATTTGTTCACTGATAATGCTCACAGCTGCTCTTCGAAAACATTTTGCTTATATATTCCGTTTTTTGTACTCAAATAAAGCTGTTAGTCAGCGCCTGTGTCGTTTTTTCTTCCCTTTGTCCCGTGTGTCGCGCTGTTTCGTTAAGTCATTTACAACTACACTGTAAAACGAATTGCAGAATCGTTACCCTTTTTTTTTTTTTTTTTTTTTTTTTTTATTGCGGCGTTTCTCAGTACTGTTTATATATTTTAAATGTGGGCATCTGCATATTTGTAAAATGCGAAGGTTGCAACACCTTGGTATGTTTCGGGGGAAATGAACGCCGCGATACATGGCATCCTTTGTTTAACGCAGCCTGAAGGTTATAAAACGTTCAAAAATTCAAGAGCCGGTGCAAATGCAATATGTTACACTGCATAAATATGCTGGCAAAGTAAAGGAAAGCGAAAATTTCCAACACGTAAAGGGGATCGAACCCATGGCTCAAGGATAGAAGCCCGAGTTGTTGCCTCCATACCACGGGCCGAACAGCTTGTTGATTTTTCCGGAACATCACGAGGCCACCTCGGCGTTGCTAAGCGAGATGCCAGAGAGTCTGAATGACCTATATGAATGACGGTTACATCCTTTTCTGCCAGAAGGTCAAGCCGGGCATGCCTTAGCGCCAGAAAGAACAAACGGGTGCCCCGCTTTCAGCACGGGACCAGATATATCCCTTCACGGTCAGGCACTGGCAACACAGCATAAACAAAACGATTTACTGAACATGATACGCGCTAATATTACGTCTCCGAACAGAAACTGCCGCACGCCCTTTTAAACTATTTCTTATTACGATGATTTTGTTTTTGAAGACGTATACATTACCTCTGTTACGTGCATAGCATTTGTTGGCAACACAGCATAAATAAAACGATTTACTGAACATGATACGCGCTAATATTACGTCTCCGAACAGAAACTGCCGCACGCCCTTTTAAACTATTTCTTATTACGATGATTTTGTTTTTGAAGACGTATACATTACCTCTGTTACGTGCATAGCATTTGTTGGCAACACAGCATAAATAAAACGATTTACTGAACATGATACGCGCTAATATTACGTCTCCGAACAGAAACTGCCGCACGCCCTTTTAAACTATTTCTTATTACGATGATTTTGTTTTTGAAGACGTATACATTACCTTTGTTACGTGCATAGCATTTGTCAGGTGTCAGATTTTCCACTGATATATATATGCGTTGAGTTCCCGGAAGTTTACAGACGAGCACGGGGGATGGTCAACTGCGTTGCTCGTTTTTTTTTTGTGTGTGTGCCACCGTGATGCTTCTCCAACGTTGGGCGCTCTGTTTCAAATGAACTGTTCTCTCCGTCTGGCTAAGATATGAACTGACGCTCGTCGCGGTGGCCGCAGGAAGCACGTACCGCGAGCTGTCGCAGTTCGCGGACCGCTTCGGCAGCCGCATGCTGGGCAGCGCGCAGCTGGAGAAGTCCATAGACCACCTGGTGGAGCTCTTCAAGCTGGACCACTTCCAGGACGTGCACACCGAAGACGTGCTGGCCGTGCGCTGGCGCCGCCAGCAAGAAGTGGCGCGCCTGGTGCGCCCCGAGGAGCACCAGCTGCACATCCTCGGCTTGGGCGGCTCCTCCGGCACCCCGCCCGGAGGGATCACTGCGCCGCTCGACGTGGTCAAGTCATTCGCCGAGCTCGAGATGAAGGGCCCCAGCGTAAGTCTCCCGCGTCACGCCGGGAAACACTCCTTTTGAATCTCCTGTGCGCTGCCGCACTCGATTTTCAGCGTACCGCAGTGCTAGCCCAACCAAATCCCTGCATAAAGACATAGAGTTGGTAGTCTATTGAACAATTGCTGGGACAGAAATTGGCACAGGGTCGAAATTCTCAGTCGTGCCCGTTTCACGGGCGTCCGCTTAGCGGCCGTTTCAAGTCGTAACGTAGTTCCTGTTGCGAGACCTCTGTAATGTGTGCCAATACCCTCGTTCCGGCCTGTCTTTGTTTCGTTTTTTTTTTCCTGCGTCACATCCATGCCGTCCATGTTGTCCGCTTTCAGCCAAATCGAAGCAGACGCTTTTACCACGAGCACAACTAAAAATTCAGCCCCCGAGCTGAACTTTGCTTTAGAGCGCCAACATGATCGACTGAATGAATGAACAAAAGTTGCAGACGTGATAGGCGATAGCGTTGCTTGGTCATCGAGGGGGGGGGGGGGGGGGGGACGAAGCTGCCGAATTCTTCATTTGTGCTCTCGAAGCGCTGAAGGCGAACTGAGAGCGAGCGTAAAGCCAATTTTTATAGGCATCATGCACTATACAGAGGCTCCTGAGAGGGCACCATGTTTCCAATTAAATACGCCTGTAGTCCACACATTCGATGGACGAGTGGCAATATGATGATATCTTGACCAGTTACCTCATAGTTGCATGGCTGACGCGCCGTGCCAAAGTTTCGCGCAGCCCAAACTTAAGTGTCGCTTCATAGGACCAGCCGAGAAAATAAATCAGGGAAGCTTGCACTCACGCGCAAGACCTGAATGGCGAAGCTGTTGTAGGTGAGCATTGCCGGACACATAGCTAAGTTTCAGTATCATTGTTTATTTTCATAGTTGCGGTGCTAGTAATGGTCGTCATATGCATCAAAGAGGTCATCGTCTTCTTCGCGTCGAGTGGTGTATGCAAAGTCATCCTCAGCCTTGTGGACTTCACACCAGCTCAACCGGCGAAGCTTGCACTAAGTTCTGAAAAGCTCTCCGTTGCGCAAGGCAATCCCGTATGCTCTCTTCGCCGTAGCCACAGGGTTTCATACTAATATATACCACAGCGAAATCTGGCGGCACCGTCTAGAGGACCCACGCTTCAGCGAGCGTTCCCTCATGTACCGGGCAGCCACGTTCAACTTGTCCTTGGTATGGCTCATGAACAGGCTGAGAAGTTGCCTGTTCATGAGCCATACCAGTTGCCCGTTCAACAGGCTGTATTGTTATTATCAAACTGCATCCACAGAAAGGTTTATTTGCCAGCGATTATTTAGAAGCTTAAAAAGAAAAAAAATGGTAACATTTTCTGTTAACTTTGAGTTCGAGACAAAAAAAGAAGCCATGTGGCTAACCAAGCCAAGCACGTCAAGAACGTCGCTAGCTGCAATGGCGGCGCCCTGGACAGCCCGCGATTGAGAGCCAGATTTTCCTCTAGTATATATTAGTATGAAACTCTATGGCCGCAGCATCTCCGTTGGCCTCCTCCTTTTCACACTGCAGTCGTCGCTGCGCTCGATTCCAGATGCTGGCGGGCGCTCGCTTCTGGCTGCCGGCGTCACCGTTTCCGGTTGGTGGTGATGACGTCTTCCCGCAGACAGTTGATAACGACCGCTGAGGACCAAGGCAGTTGCGGACGCCTAGTGCCCACGTAAAATTGCTCAATGAGCCTAGTCAAGCCATAAAAAAGCTATCGCGCTCAAAATTTGTTCAGGAAAACAAAAAAAGCTTACTCCTTGTGACTGAAAAAAGATGGTAGGAGATATTGTCGCTATCTTGTTTCTTCCGTGTTGGGGTGTCGTTCTCATTGGTGCTCGTTGTCGGCCGTAACTTCGTAACTTCGTATAAGTGTACTTCGTATAAGTGTAAGCGTAACTTCGTATAAGTGTAAGTGTCGGCCGTAACTTCATATAAGTGTACTCTAATATTGTAAGTCTCTCTTTTGCCACACGGCGCGCGCAATTATGCGCGACATTGCAATTACGAAGACCGAGGAGAAGCGAAATTGGAAACGGAGGACTGCAAATTTTCAAGTTAAAGCGAGTACGGGGCGAAACAGAAGCAAGCAAGCAAGCGCGAACGAAAAACAAATGTCCCGGTGGGTTCTTTTAATACGCGTTTTTGCCCATGGAGGTGAAACGTTCTAGTCCGAGGCGTTGGTAAACGAGTGTTTCGGTGTGTTCTTTTAGCACGCGTTACGTTCTAGCGCGAAGCGTTGGAAAACGAGTGTCCGGATGTTTTAGTAGGTGACCACATGAGAATGCGACGACATGAGACGCTGAGAGCCCGAGCCCCTAAGGATATTCGCCCCTAAAATAGGTACAGACAGTGAACCCACCGCTTACGCCTGATACTCATTCACCCTCAAAAACATACGAGTCCGTTGTGCCGCTTGCGCCACCGCTCTCAGTATCATCCCAGCAGTTCGTCTTCTGTTCCGTTGAAGCGGTTTTTAATTGAAAACTTAATAAATTACTTTCCACAACGTCAACTCTTGGCCCTCTTCCACGCGTCTGAACTCCACCTTGGGATGGTTGCGTTGATAGAGGTGCTTAGATTCGCATGCAAACATTTTTTTTTTCAATTTTTTTCCCCGAAAGTTGGGGAGGGCGCTTAGAACCGCGGGGTGCTTAGAATCACAAAAGTACGGGTAATGCTTTTTTTCCCCTGTACGCACACCGAATGCGTTCCCAGGGGGGAAGGGGGTGTACCCGAGCCGGGAAATGTGCAGAAAACCGGGTAGGAGGAACGGGCTCGACAGAGGAAGGAGAGAGAGTGGTGTCGGCGAACGGTGGCGTTGCACACAGCCGCTCCCGCCACCTGTCCCGTTTACTGGCACCGCCGGTCAGCAAGGCACAGAAGTTTCGTGCACTCCTTTTGACAGCGCCCTGATAAATCGTGTTTTGTTTCGTGATTGTGTGCAATCCAATGAAATTGAAACAGTTTCACTCGGTAATCAGCCGCCATATCGATGGTTTGGTGCACCAAATTTTTTTTCGACCATGAGCTCAGTGGAAGGGTAGAGCAACTGATATTGTAATTAGAGACGAATAAAAGCATGCAGCTGTGATGAGTGCGGGACCTTGGCGCGCCGCAGGTGAGCGGCCACATCGTGCTGTACGTGCCCGAGTGGAAGGGGCATGGCAACTACGCCAGCTACCTGCTGCAAGGCACCACCAAGGCCGCGCGCTTGGGCGCCCTGGGCGTGCTATTTCGTGCACCCGAGCCGCTCACAGGCACAGCGCTCTTCGCGGGTCTCACGGGCTACGAAAAGGATGCGCCGCGCATCGGGGCTGCAGTGCTCACCAAGCAGGACTCCGACATGTTGGTGCGCATGGTCGACCGAAGTATGCACGCACGCCTTGCTCTTTCCTTCCTCTATTCGACGCGCACATGCATAGGCGTTACGCAAAGACCACTACCGATTTTATTCCTCTCGAACTGAACCGAGCAGAGGGAACGGGCAGTTAAGCTGTTGCTCCTATACAGGCCAACGCCGCCTGTATAAACAGTGCCTAACGCGTGAGCGAAAAATGGCCAAACAGCCACTCTCCTGTTGCTCTCTCCTACCCTTCCCCGCTCCGTAGCCTTCCAGCGTGCTTTCGTGTCCGCCAGCCAGCGCCGCTTCTCGGAAACTATGCAAAATAGTGGAAAGTTTGTTTAGCGTTCCCGAGGCGGCGCTCTTACGCCTTCTTGTTTTTCACCATGCCTGTCTGTCTTGGTCTGTCACTGATAAAACTTCCTTTGTCACGAAGCAAAATCCCTTGCGCTGCAGCAGGCTGATGCCGGCTTTGCGCGCTTATCTACTCGGATCACAGGCCCTGAAATTTTCTGAGTGGGGCATCCCACCTCTGTCCCCTCCGCATTTAGGTATTGTTTTGACCCCGCTGTTCGCACTCCGCATCGGTACGCACTTCTAAAATTGAGGACTGTACTGTAGAAGCGCCCGGACAGCGTGGCGGCATCCCAGCTGCTTATCCTTTTGTTTCCTATAATTTTCTGAAGTTTACAAGCACGTGATATTATCGGAAAGTAATCGTAGAAGTGAGCGCCTGAACAAAAAACGCGCACGCAAGTTTTTCTTCTCTAAATACTCCAGAAAAAAAATATCAGTAAACTAATGGCTGCCCCACACAAAATATCGTTTTTCTGTTAGCTATATGTCTACCCGACAATCAGTATGTTCTTACACTATTTCAGTTCGCCTCCGTCTTTATCTTTCGAAAAATGCAGCAAGTATGAAGCGAGCGACACGTTGAACGAGATCCCCAGTGTGCCACAGAACTAGCGCCCCGTCGCGGCTAAGATGTAAGCGAAACGGCCCTTGAAGCCCAACAGGCAAGCTGACAGACACACGTCGTAGAAGTGGGTGCAGCGTTCGCGACTCGCGAGCAGTGACGTAAGGCGTGATGTCCGCCGGAACGCGCCACATAGTGGATCAGTGCCTGAACTAAGCGTCCCTACCCTTCCCATTGAAAAGCGCGCGACGCGTCAGGCAATGTTAATACAGGCGGCGTTGTACAGGCTAACTGGGGCATAAGTTTATTTGGTGCGTGCACATGATTGCTTGGATTTTAGGACGAATAGACGTCTACTTTACCTTCCTCACTAGACTTCGTGGACGTAAGATGAATACAGTCTAGTCCACTTATGACAATATCCAAATTCCAAGGAAATCTCATCGTTATAACCGATAATTGTTATAAGCGGGTTGCGAAATAAAAAGACAGAGAAGAGCTCAAATCATTTTATTCGCATGCCAGCAAGGTGGTACTACTACTAATTTGCGGAAAAGAAGCCACAGTCGGTCGCCTTTGTTTGCCGCGTGTGAAGCTAGCGCAAATTTCTTCCAAGAGCATCTACAGGTGCTTCACCTAGCTGAGGTAAATGTCCTTGGGAGAAAAAAAGTCCCCGAGGGACTGTGTCACGCATTGGGCCTCCTACGAAGACACTACCTGAGTAGGCTGCGCTACCGCGTCACTAGAGTCATCACTGTTGCACTTTTGGTGCACAATATCACCGGATTCAATCGTTATATCCGATATCGTGGCACTGGAGCATTGTAATGAGCGGTTTATTTTACCATAGAAAGAATAGAAAAGTTGACGGTGCCATAGCTATTCATCGTTATATCCGATATATTGTAATAAACGGTATCGTTATAAGTGGACTCGACTGTATCACCAACGGCGTCGCTGCTGCAAGGGGCCAGCCGAATCGCTCACGGGGCGTCCGGAGAGACATATATGCGCTGGCCTGTCGTTAGGGGTAACATTACGCTTAACGCCGTCAAACCAACAGACAGAGTGACGTACAGTGATCTTGACTTTGCTAGGTCTCTGAGCTTAATGATTGGGCTGCCAAACGTTAAGCCTAACCATAGGCCTAACAAGGATGATTGGCGAAGGCTATCAGTCCTAGTAGCAGGAAGGAAAAGGCACAAAGGGAAAGGATACTAGTGACGCTTTTACAATTAAGCGTAGACGTCTTCTTTAACTCGTATCAAGTTCGCCGAATCAAGCTCAGTGACGTTGCTGGGTAAACTTGCACCCAGGGCCCACAAAATTTGTCATCCCCTCACATATACGAAACAATTCATAATAATAATAATAATAAAACTAGTATTATTGCTATTATTAATAATAGTGATGTCTTCTTCCATTGATACCATATTAAGGCTCTTTCACACTTGCGGCTGGAGCTACCAAAAGTGATTTCTGTCGCTCGGTATCGGTCTCGTCGCACGACAAGAGCGATTTGTCTCGACCAATTTTGTATGTTTCATTCAGGCACCAATGCACACATTTTTTTTTCACAGATACTGAACGCGCGGGCTTCGAAATGCCAGTGCAAGCATGCATAATATACAACATGCTATGTGAAATGGTGTCACAGGGTAATTGATGATGCGCAATTATTTATAAACAACGGGCAATATATCAGGAAAGTAAGTAGCAAAATAAAAAGCCGTGTGTTATTTATGCAAACTAAATAATAATAGCTGCACGAGCTTGGTTTAGGGAACCCCAGATGCCGACTGGGGAGTCAGAATACACGAACACCGACATTTTCAGTGAATTAGGCATCAATAAAAATCCTATCAGTAAGGAGCATCGTGGTGTGTCGCTTGCGAGCACGAAAACACCGTGAGCAGCCGAGAAAGAAGTGGCCAAGAGCTACTTGCGGCAGCACAGGGTGTAATGCGCCAAAACAGAGCAAGGTAGGGGGAAAATGAAGGCTGATACACGGCACCATGAGAGTACCACATCGTGCAGTCGATACCAAGCGAAGGGGTGCTGGCAAGAGCACTGGAGGGGTGAGAGAGAGTCTCAGGACTCGTCAGGTAATGACACTAAGGTGATCGGCAGAGGCATTCGGAAAGCTTTGCAGCCCGCTGTGCCGGCTAACTCGTGCAGACTCACGCGGGCTTGGAGGAGGGTAGCCATCGACGATAGGGCTGTTTAAAGGCACCACATGCAAGACAACTAGTCGCTTCATTCAGATAAATTTTCGTGTGTCTAGAAACACACCTAATATAAATGAACCTTGAAGGACCACAGGCGGAGCCTGGTGAAAGAAGGCTGGGGGAGAAATACGTCGTCCCAGCAATTAAACAAAAGTCGGAATGGCCTTAGAAAAGCTATTTCCGAATATTGTGCAGGAAAAGCGGTTTAAAATATGAAAGAAAATGACCGCCCCAGAAATTCGGAAAGTACGCCTGCACTATACCGGTTTTTCACTAAAGGCATCCTCTGTGGCAGCAACTGCATGCTGGAAATTTTTCTAGGTGAGCATTTCAGTACGTTTGAAATAGATACATTGTCAACTCTCTTTATTTCAATTATTACCTGGTTACTGAGAATGGGAGCAGATAGAAAGAGGACATATAATGAAGAAAGAGACGACTGGCCGTACATTAGTCGTCTACGGCCAGTGCACGGCTGATCGCGTGAATGTTTGTCGGAGACGATGTCTTCGTTTTCTTTCGTACGTTGTAGAAAATATTCCATCACACATTTGCAAACAAGGTAATTGACATTGGCCTCTTGGGAAAATGAAAACAGTATAAAATTTGAGCTTCGGGCTTACCAGTGAAGCAGCCACCAGACAATAGAGGAAATCCGAATTGAAGAAGGTTACGAAGCGATAAAAAAGGAACTCTTGAATAAAATATCAGATTCGTACGGGCCTGGGTGTATCGGCGCCACACGCTGGCTCACAGCCGCTCGGTCGGGGCCATCCCGATATATTGGTGGCAACGATTTCATTCACGTCGTTGTGCAGTTGACTAGCCCAAGACGGCTCCTAGATGAATCAACGCAGTAGTTGAGGAACTAAAATCGCTCTCTCCAACCAAAAGTACTAACCAAGAACCAAAAGTTTTGGGAACCAGCTCGGTGCCCTCCTCAGGGGTGACTGGGGCCACGTTGTAGCGCCGGTCACTCACAAAACGCCTCTGTCGAGAGAGCAGTGCCGGTGAGTACGCAAGTTGGAGGGTTGGGAGGGAAGGATTTGTGTTCTTTGCTGCTTTCTAAATACGTGCGACTTCAGTAGCAGTCTTTTTCTCCAGTTGGGCACGCTGTCGGAATGTTTCTCCGAAGTCTGTTTTGCGATCTGATCTTTCGCAGTACTGAGCGACAGTTTTGTAGCCGGACGGTCTTGTTGCTCTGCCTGACTCGTTCCAGTAGATTTTAAACCAAAGCTTTTTACCTCTACCCCCCAAGGCTTCTTTCGCGACCGTTGGTGTCAACAGAAAACTCCCGCGAACAAATAAAAGAATTTACTGGCACCGCCAGGAATCGAACCTGGAAATAACAGAATAACAAAGCTAGAGGCCGTTGTCTTGTAGATTTAGTGGCAAGCCCACGCGGAGACGGGGAAGACAGGTGGTGCACTAACCAAGAACATATACGGGTTTACCCCCCTGCATTACCCCCCTGAATGCCACGTGATAGCGTCACCCGACCTCTCGCGCCGCTGTGCGCCCCGCCTGCGGCACGTCTAGCGGCCCTGTGCGCGCCTTGTGCATGTGCTAGGAGTTCCAAAAAATAAAGTAAGCTCGCACCAACGCATGTCATCACACTTCTAGTACGCCAATGTGCTAAAGCCTGTGGCCTCCAGTGTTCACGTAAAAAATCACAGCTCCTTGTCGTCCGCCCTCACGCCCAACGACACATCAAGGAACACATTGAAATACTCCTTGATGGCCAGGCCATCACTCCAAGAACCAGCATCAAGATCCTGGGCCTACGTCTTCAGGCCAACACCAAGAGTGACGTATCCTTACAGCGCCTCAAACACAGCATCGATCAAATCATATACATGATGAGGCGAGTTGCCACCAAGAGGCGAGGCCTGAAGGAATCCGGTACCTTTCGATTAATTCAAGCTTTTGTCCTCTCGAGGATCACTTACGTCAACCTCCTGTCTTCTTATCGGCAAGGAGGACATAAATATGCTTTATATAATGATTAGAAAGGCGGTTGAGCAGGCCATTAGTCTCCCCATGAGTTCGTCTACAGAGAGGCTGCTTAGCACGGGGCTCCACAACACGGTGGAAGAGCTGATAGAAGGCCACGTTTCTAACCAAAAGCTCAACACCCTCAGTGGGCACCATGCAGTTATCTACACAGACGCCTCCCAAGTTCGAGGGCAGCAGTACGTCATCATCGCGGTTACCTCCAGAACCAACCTCCTTGCGTGTGCCTCACTCAAGACGCAAGACATGACGGCAGCAGAAGAGGCAACCATCGTCTTGGCTCTCACTCAACCAGGGGTTCGGAAGGTGGTGACCGATCCCCAACAAGCCTACCGGAATTACCAGTCGGGTTAGGTGTCCGGACCTGCAGTGCGTGTGCTAAAAAAGCACTACCCCAACGGTTCCATTCAGCTCATCTTTACACCCGCCCACACTTCCATGGAGCGCAACGAATACGCCCACCAAGCGTGCGCTTTTACCCCTGAGGCTAGGGAACCGGACGAGGACAGTCACCCGCTTGTCACGTTCAGGGACATGACCCATCATTATCGCCTTCAGAGACAGACCCTATCTCGCCTTACCCTGACCTTTCCAGAGATCAACAAACTACGCTACGGCTCATCCAATACGGCTCCTTCCCACACCCGACGCGTCTTCACTTAATGCACCAAAATCGCTAAGACGCTGAATGTAAATTTTGTTCAAAAGTAGGAACACTCCGTATATCTGGGTGTGCGACTTTAGCCCTGAGCACCCTCCTCTCTTTCTTTGAACTACCCAACAAGAGCAATGGGGGATGCTGCTGTCCAGACCCCCCTGCCTACCCAGCTTCAGCTGGTGGACAGAGCACAGGCGGCGCGGGATACATATGGGCTACAGTGAAGAAGAAACCACTCCTCTGGGCCGCACTCTGGGCCGTTCAGAAATCTTAATAGAAGTATTTCCTCCTCCTCCTCATCCTCCCACCTCTCGACCGTCCCGGCCGCCGATCTCGTCGCCTCCGTCGGCGACGGCAGAGACGGAGAAGTCAGATCGTCTAACACCGGGTTTGAGATTTAATTTGAAAAAAAAAGAGTTTCTACTAATGTGCTACACCAATTCAACTCAACCAACCACCGGTCATGCATCATGCAAGGGATTTAACCTTACCAGGAATATCGCTTTGAAGTAATAAAGGACGTGGTTAAGTGCATCTCACTTCTATCTGATTTCGCTATTTGTAGAGCGACGTGAGTGAATTTAAGTGACGTCGTATGGGTAATCGTTGTGGGTGCCGTTTACAGCTTTGCTTTCTAACCACATTCAGAGTGTGGATTGGCGCGAATTCTTTTCCTCTCCCCAGTGCATGAGGAGGAGTACTCAGCTCAAAAATCTTGTATACGATACCAGGCGTGCGGTCCTTTGTGTAGCAGTCTTTGACATTTTTTTTTCTTGTAATGTTCAAAAAGCACTTAGCAGAACGCTTTGCTAGCACAGAAACTGCCCCTCTTGCCCGCCTCAATTACCGTGTGGTCCCCTGACCATCTTCCGGGATCGGAGCACTCAGCAGATCGAATGCTTAATGGTAGAAAGTGGGTGACGTACTAGGTGTTTATCTTCATCCTGGAATAAAACACGAAAGTTTTTTATTCCGGGATTCACGAAGATTTAACTTACGTCATATCCTTCACGAAAATGACGCCAGTACAACGAAGCAAACGTCCTGTAAAGGGTGCACCCCTGCACACAGGGTCTTCTTGCGGGGAAGCAACCTTTAGTACTAATTTTGGTAAGATGACATGTCATCGCCCCGCTTCAAAGGGGAAACCAATAGCAATCATCATCATCATCATAATAATAATCATCATCAGGGTTGCTCGTTTTCGGGTTTTATATTTTAACACGAAAGTGTTTTATGCCGGGATACACCAAGATTTCACTGACGTTATATCCGTCACGGAAATGACGCCAGTACACCTTCGCCGAAGCGACCTTCCAGCAGGACGTCGCTCGCCCAGCACACCCACAAGACAGCCGCCGACCCGCAAATCATGCTCAGCTGCAGATTTCGCTGCACATTTCAGTGTCATGTTTTACCGACTTCTATGGCAGAGGAATCAACCACAGTTTTTTAACGATCCTATACCTTTAAAGATTAACCTACCAAAGCAAAATACGTGGCTCATCAGCCTCAAATATTTCTTTACTTAAAACTCCGTGGGACCCCAACACGAAAACCACGATGAAATCGAGAAAAATGAGCACAAGGCTATCTCCTTTATTTATCTGCAAAACACAGAAAACAACCAAATAATCATTTATTTTGCTCTTAACTTACAGGAGAATGAAATAAAAAAAACGTAGATTTACCCGAATAACAGTTAGGTAAATAGAATAAATGCCTACGTAACTGTTCTATTTATTGTATAATTTGTTCGACAAGCTGCTCGTCCTTTGTTTTTTTTTAGTTTAATCACACGGGGCCGCATGGGATACGCCTCTTCCCTATATCGTACAATCGCCATGCACTAGCTGCGTTCAACGACTTACAAAATATGAGCTATCAACACCCTATTTCCGATTATTCGCTATTGCTTGGATCGCGGTTAGTGCAACCATTCAAGGACTCTGGTGCAACCCGGGGAAATCACGACGGCCAACTGTCTCGCCCATCGTTGGACACCTGAGCTGGCCCCCCCTTCCACTTGCGCCACCCCCACTCCCAACGCAGACAATCTGTAAAGTTAGCGCCTCCGCACCAACTTTCATTTCATGTTTTACGCTTACTATCCTTTCGCTTTAATTCTCGGTCCCCGCTTCCTCAAGATTCAATGTTCCCCGTATTTTTTTTTTCAAGTCACTTTCACCTTGGTTTTCTTCTTAAAATATGACACGGTGTGAGGCGCGTCACCGCAAATACGCCACAAAAGGCTAAACATTCACCATGAGCCCGTACACAACGTCTCATGTGCGCAAAAAAAATAAAGCCAGGGAAAATGTGCCGAGGACACATGACCAGAGCCTCGTTTGGGGGACCAAAATGCGAAAAAAAGCAGCGACACCAGTACTATAGATGTTAAAAACAGACACAGACCACGCGGCAAGAAGGCCTCTGCTTGCAAAAATAATATTCAAAACAAACCTAGACTGGCCACACAAAACAGCACTAGTATTATGGTATAACAGGGTGTCATCAGTTAACATAGTGTGACCAGTAGCTGGCTACTCCAACATCTACTTGTCACAGGAGTTAGTGAAAGTGCTTCCGGGAGCATTGCGTGAATAAAACTCCCAGCAAATAATTACCCATTTCTTACACGCAGAAAATGCAGTATCTCATGGCACTGTCGACGTTACTTTATGCTAGATCAAAGTTAAATATGTTGAATCAAAGTCAACAGCAGCAATTTCTCGATCACAAATTTATGTGAGCATTGCGCCAAACGCTGTCTGGTACGAACAAAGCTCTCCTATTTAAGCCAGTCTAGGCAGAAAGAGCGAACATGTTGTAGGAAAAAAAGAACTGCAAATTTTGAGGAGAATGACGTCGTAATAAGCTACCAGTAAGCAGAGATGAGATAAGCAGATGGAGCAAGATGGCCACTCCACTGTAATACCCGAAGGCACGTTATGGCGAACTTAGCTGTGGCGAAACTACGGCTGCCATCTCCAGTGTATCAGTTCTTCATTTGAGCAGTTTACAATGAGTTGCATCTTTGGTGCGAGCCAACCTACGATGAAATATGAGGCGGAGCCTGTAGCCCCATATAAGAAGAGTTTTCGTCAAGAGACCTGAGAATTTAAAGAATATAGGCCCACCTCTAGCACCACATCGGAACAGTTTTCAGCAATGACATCTGCTGCTTTAGGCAGTCTGTGCCTTACCTCCGAGGCCGAGGGAAGTGCCGAAGCGCAGTTGAGCAATAAAGTCGGAATGATGGGAACTGGGAGAACTGAACCAGTCACTGATTGGTTCAATCATTGTCCTTTCTGATTGGGTATGAGGTTTTGAAAATGGCAATACACGGGCGTTTTCGCCTTTTGCTTCCATCAGAAAAGCGCCCGCCGCGGCCGGGAATGGAACCCGCGTCCTTGGGCTCAGCAGCAAAACGCCTTAGCCCTCTGAGCCACCGCGGCGGGCTTAGGACTGTCCTTTCAAGTTACCAGGAGGCCCTACTTTAGATGAAACGGCTTTGTCAAGCCCCATGGTAGGCTTGGAATGAGAAGACAGCACCGCAAAAAGGAGGAAAAAAGTAAGGAGGCTTTTGCATCATTTCCCGCAACTCACGAGGCATTCGTACAAAAAGCTCAGTCGTTTGAACCATGGTGTTATTAATTTTTGCCCCGAGGCATCGACCACCATGTAGTGGCTTGGTCACTTACCACATTTTGACGACATATGCTAGCATACGGCGTCCTTTCACGACAGAAACTGCCTCACCGCGTAAGCACCGCGACCCTTTAATTCTGATTTTTTTTCTGTGAGTGTTTTGAATAGTTTGATGAATGGGTTGTCTGACAAAGGTAACCCTTAGATCCGTTCTTTTTTTCCAGCTAGAGTCCTGTGCGGATCGCCGGCTATCAATCGCAAGATCTAGACCTTCGGTTGAACCTTATGGCACCAAAACATTGTTCGTGCCACCGCTAAAAAACGCGTCCAGGAGTCATCCCAGCGTGGGTAGAAAATCTGACCCGGGCGGCAAACTCATGGCCAAATAACATGAGAGATATTTTCTTGCTTCTTCATCCGCATAACCGCATAACCGCCTGCAGAGACGAAAAAAGGGGACAAAGTCCAATGTAAATAAAAGGCGCCGAGGCACTCTCACTGGCCAAGATCCGCTAAAAGAGACGTTATTGTTAGGAATGATGATGACGCCATGGATGAAAATGATACGCACCGATGAACAATTGCAACTGGCAAGCAGAAATGTTAACTAAACGTGTCTTCATCTCGCTCTTCCTCCCTCCGGGTAACACGTCACGTTCAATGGAGGGTCATTCTACTCAAGGTGTCTCTAACGAAGAGAGGACTCGCGCTCTTTTCATGCGTTCAGCCCTACTTTCTATACCCACTCAAGAAAATGAATGTCGGGCCAAGGAGTTAGTATCCTTAATACAGGATTCGGCCTCTCGAGCTAAATTTACTACTACTTCAGTTCAAGGACAGCCTTGCAGTCCATGGTGGAATGATGAATGTACCAGGGACTACCGTCGAAGAAAAACAGCGCGGAAAAAATTACGGTATAATCAATGTCTCGATAATTGGAGCAATTTTAAGTATTTTCGAGCTGGGCTTAACGTACAGTTGCACGGGCAAAAGAGATGTACAACACAAACCGGTTCGCTATTCTCTCAATAACTTATAATAGGCGTGCGCTCTTCAACTTCTTGCGGTATGGAAAAAACGGCATTACTGCACCAAACCTTGATTCCTTCATACACACCCCAACCACCTTAAAAATCCTCCTCGATCAATTGGCTCAAGGACTGCAGGCTCGTTTTACTTCTCGACACCCTGAGCTGGACCCCCTGGTTCCCCTGTACTGAGCCCGGCTGTAAATTTTGAGGAGGTTACAAGGGGTGAATTATACGACGTGTTGCAGCGTGTGCCCGATGCAGCAACAGGCCCAAATAGAATTACAGTTCCAATGATAAAGATGTTTTGTGAGTCACTGGAAGGCCTCCTGCATATTGTCAACCACTCTTTCGTTTCTAAAAAAGAAAGGAATAATCTGGTACACTCAACATTTGCGGACAATGGGGGCTGCAACCTATAAACCGGTTTATTAAGTCGATATTAGACATTTACCATGAGTATATATTAGCAACATATATAAATTGACATAAACCCTAGATGAATTCGATCCCTATATGGGACTTGCTAGAACTATATCCTTTAAACATAAGATTTAACGCCAAGCAAGGTTTCGCCTTCCACGCTAACAGGGCCAGAAAACTCCGCAGAACATTTGAGAACTTCAGAGAAAGAAGTCCTAAAAGAAATGTGATGTCCTAAAAGTGCTGGATTCGTTCCTGCACAGTTGTGTAACTGTCTGTGGCTACTGGGAAAAACGGGACGACAGAAGGAAAAGAGAAGTATAGGTACTGACAAATATAAATAAGGTTTTTGCAATAAATTTATATAGTCACCTTATATACCATCAAACAGTAATAGAACAGAACCGAAAAACCAGCCCTAAAAACGTTTGCCCAAATTACCGGCTAATCAATCGCTGAAAAAAAAAAACGCGATAACTTTTCGCTTTTTTTTTTTCGCAGCTGAGACTGGTACAAAAGTACGCGAGACAGAGGCTGTTGCACCTAAGGGCACCGCATAATTAATTATAGCATGTCGAGAAGGCGTTGAGTCTGGGCTGCTAACAACCTAATTTGGGAAATACTGAAGAGCAGTGCAGAGTGTTCTTGACTAGCACGCTGCACGCCACTTTCCAGCCACAGTCGTCCCGCACTTCCCATACAGCTCCTAATTAGTCGCCCTTTCAAGTGTTCTCCAGGCGATTTACAGTCTTGCATTTTGCGGGCGAACCGTTCGTCCTCTCTGGTGCCGTTTTCCTTGCGCTGCAGCCGCTGGCGTGTTATATAGTTTATATAGTGACTCTTGCGCCGTCGATTTGCCCAGCTTGTGTGTTAGTCACGAATCTTAATAGACGCCGCTCGTGGGCCTTGGGAATCTCCTTGGCGCGACTGCCGAGGTTGTACTGAAGGTACTGGCGTCTAAACTCCGAAATCTCTTCTTTTGCCCGTTACTTCCTCTTGCAGGGCATGCCATTAACTGCGACGCTCAGCCGCGGCGGCAGTGATGAAATTAGTTTCGCTACGAAGTCACCCCAGCGCGGGCTTTCATCGCGTCCTCTGTGAACGAGGGCCGCCCCCCGATCAAATGGCATGCAAACATTCGTTAGGGATACACGATGAAAGTATTCGCATGCAGCCACTTGTCCAGGATCCCCCTCTGGGGTTAATGTTTCCATGTCCCCCTTTCTCTCCATCAAACTTGCAGCGTATGACGAAAAGAAGCGAACGTAAACACGTATGATGCATATACGTACGCAATGATTTGCTCATTATTCTCACGTCTCTAGTTCTGCACAGTTGTTTCTACGCTCCGTGAAAAGTGCATCTGCTGACTCTACAAGAAGCCACCATATTGAATGTTAAATATTATCCTGGCAAACAGTGCTCGAAGCAACTTTTTCAATGAGTATGCAATTAGGGTCGTGTTGCTATGTAATGCCTGTAAAGAAGTGTACGATCCTATACACCATGCGTTCTTAGTGTCTGCAAGTGTTTTAGAGCTTTCATAAACCAGATTTAAAAGCAGGGTGTCGAACCGAAACAAACGGTGGTTCGATTAGGTGGCTCGGTGTGTGTGTGTGTGTGTGTGTGTGTGTGTGTGTGTGTGTGTGTGTGTGTGTGTGTGTGTGTGTGTGTGTGTGTGTGTGTGTGTGTGTGTGTGTGTGTGTGTGTGTGTGTGTGTGTGTGTGTGTGTGTGTGTGTGCGCGTGTGTGTGTGTGTGTGCGTGTGTGTGTGTGCGTGTGTGTGTGTGTGCGCGTGTGTGTGTGTGTGCGTGTGTGCGTGCGTGTGTGTGTGTGTGTGTGTGTGTGTGTGTGTGCGTGCGTGCGTGCGTGCGTGTGTATGTATGTATTTATTGCACAAAAGAAAGAAAGGAAGGTCCACCAACAGGCGTAAATTGTCTCGCCTAGGGGCGGACACCGGAACGCCTGCTGGTGTAGGGGAGATGGGGTAGGGAGGAAAGAGTACATAGGATTAGGAGGATAGGGTAGATGGCTTACATAAATATATAAGTGTTTGTGTGTGCGTGCGTGTGTGTTTATGCTGCAACTAGATAAAGGCACAAAAAGTGCTGCAGTAAAATATTTTAGGGAAGAGGATATAGTATATAGCATTTTGCCCCTATTGTTGGCTGGCCGAGCAATTTTCAGTCCAAACCACGGAGTAAGAATATATTTCTTACACTGTGGTCCAACTTCAATTGCAAACCCAATATGTACCGCGTGGAATGAGGGGCCTTCCACAATGCAGCTTGTTTTCTTGCATGAGAGCTCGTTAACTCCGAAAGCATTACGGCGTTCATATTTTGCTAGAGAATATCGCTAAGCGCTGCCAATAGCTTGTCCACTTGTACAGCCCAGAAAGCCTTCCGCAGTGTTGACTGTTGCCTGTTGCCTGAACTGTTGCCTGTCGGCCTGCTTTTGTATCTGGTAGGCTTCCACCAGCTCTATTTAATCACCGTGTCGGAACAAGATTGTGGTAACTGATGACTGGAGCGCACTCTTCGGTTCGGCTCAAGCTCGGTACCCTGTAAACATCGTTCCGTTTCGGTGCGCGCTTTAGTGGTGCACCATAACAAGGATGCCCATTGAGTTAGTGCTGCGCAGCCTGAGTTCGGCGCAGTGCGCGGTCAAATCATCTCTCATGTCTGCAGGGCAGGAAGTGCTCATTCACCTGAGCATGGACCCTGGGGAGCCGCAGCAGGTGGTCTCGAGGAACATCGTCGTCCAGTGGACTGGCACCAAGTTTCCCAAGGAGGTGAGCTCTGCTTATAGGCTACTTGCGCGAGCGTACATGTTTATCCCGCTTCGGATCAGAAGCAGGAATGTTACGTAAATGTTTTTTCCAGAATTTTCGAACTCAGTTGTGGCAAAAAAGGAAAAAGGATGAGTCCTCGTTTTAAGAGAACTTTGTAAAACTTCCGGAAGAAATCAGTTAAAAATTTCGGTTTAAATAGTAAGGAGTTTCTGCACAAATTTTCTCATAAATTTTATTATTCATTCATTCATTTACAGTACGGTAGACTTATTAAGTCCAGGCAGCCCATACAATGCAAAAACACATTAGAGAGATTCACCACGAAGATATGGAAAGAGGAAAAATAAGCATCATTCGGACAAAGCTTTATATGTTGCGAGGAACACTTCAACATTGGGGCTGTCAAAAACTCTCTTTGGTAACTGAAACCAGGCTGCTATGGCGCTGGGTAAAAATGATGACTTGAACATATCAATATCCGCGCGATATTGTTCGAGCAGTTTGCCATTATTAGATTGAGCGTTGGCGCGAGACAAAGCGGTTATTTAGAGAGACAAGTAAATTAGTAATGTATCATTATACATGAGATGCAAGACCTTCAACTCTTATTCGCACCGCAACAAAACTACTAATTTCTGTAACACTACCAGTCCTCTCTGTACCTGTTACAAATGCATCTCGCACCGATACCCTGTATTTTTTCAAATTTGGTAATATGATTTTTTTTATTCGGGTTCACAAAGCTGTCGCATGGTCTAAACTGGGCATAAAAAGTATTTTAAAAGCAGTCAGATTTTCTCGGGGTGGGACGTTGGAAAGCTTGCGTCTTGGGGGCGAGGAGGAATATCCAGGCTTCTTGGATCCGTAGGGCTCGAAGCTCTGTCTATAAATGTGATCTTTCCAACTTAGTGTTCGCGTGATTGTCACTGCCAAATATTTTATTGCTGCTACTTCCCTTATTGGTGCGTTTTATATGTAATACCCTTCTTTCAGGGAAGTACCTTGTTAGAAGTGCGGATGACACCGCACTCGTCCACATTTATAACCGTCCTCCCAGTCCTTGCCCCAATCAGCAACACTAACTAGATTGTCGTCAAGTCGAGTTTGGTCGGCGGCCGATCATCGAACCAATGTGTACAGGACAAAGTCACCTGCGAAGAGTTTGATTTTGGTATGCTGGTTGGCAACGTTTCCAATATCATTAACGTAAATAAGAAATAGGATAGGCCCCAGAACGGAGCCCTGGGGCACGCCTGATGTTACTAAGAGAAGTTCGAGAAAACCACTATCAACTTCGGCATACAGAAAACGGTTGTCAAGATAAGCCTTAATAAAGTTAAGAAGTTTATTATTGATTCCAATGTTATGAAGTTTTTGAAGAAGTTTACTATGCGGTACTCTATCAAACACCTCGGCGAATTCTAGGATGATTGCGTCAACCTGGTCCTTACTACTGATAGCAAGTCGTCCTTAGCTGAGTGACTGTGGATAGTGTGGGCCTCATCTGTGTAATGCAGCGCAGGCTGCCAAGGTTCCCACCATGGGTTCGAGCAAGCCAAGCCGTGAGCGGCAGTGGCGGCCCTCGCCACGCGTGTGCAGTTACTCCTAGAAGACAAAGTAGCTCCTCAGAACTCAATTTAATTCCGGGTTTTCCACGGTACAACAACCAGCCCTGGTATGACACTCCTAGCTTCGGGGCATAGAGGGGGAGTACCTCCCGACCGTACCGTCAACCGTCAAGCCAGAAAGCCCGACCAGCACAGGGCAGGTAATCCAGTGGCGTGCGCCACCGTAGCGCTGCGGGTGATGGACCGTGGATATAGGACCGCAACCGACCACCAGACTATCCGAGCAACCCAATAACAACTCAAATCACCTGCGCAAGCAGCGAGCGCCAAGCCAGAGGGTGCATGCAAATCCGACTCCCGTTACGTGCGGCGACCCCACGCTAGGGAGAAAACGGCGGCCGCTCAAGCCGAAGCGAGCTGCATGCACAGTAACTGACGGAGTCGGGGCCCGGTAGTCTCTCTCGAGTCAGGCAAACGGAAGGGCCCGCAGGAGAGCATTTTCGGCACCGTTAATGTCACGTGACGGCACCGGGTGACGTCGCTTTCTTGGCTTGCCGGCTTCGGCGAGGCGAGGACGCGACTATTCCCGAGGGCCGCCACCGGAACAGAGCTCCAAGCGGATCTTCTGAATTTGGCGTGCTCGCGTTTCCGTCCGAGCGCCCCTTGCTCGCTCGTTCGCCGCGTTGCTTCAGAACATCGTCTGTCTACAGTGAGCCTTCGTTAGTGCCCTATCAAAGCTAAATTGATGCTGGCGGAATAGCTAAAGTGTCGGGACATACGTGCGGGAACCCCGTTGGTTTGTTTGGTGCGCGAACTGCCTCGTTCAATGTTTCGTCAAGGTAGGAACAGTTCAAGTCTATGCGCTTATACAACAAGAAATTTTTATCCTATCTGAGAAGAGCTAAACTTCGTTCAACGTTACAGCTGTTTACATAAATTTAAATTTCTTGGTGTATAAACGTTAGCATAACTATGGCTTTCTGTATAGCAGTAAGGTTGTTGTTTTTGTTTCATCCATCAAGGTGTACGATGTTGTGCTTGTAACCTATGTTAAATTTGTTTTAAATAATCTTGGTATGGGTATTTGTCTTTTCTAGCACTCCCCCACTTCCACGTTTTCTTGGGTCAAAATAGTGTGAGCTAAAATCTACATAAACTTCAGGGGGACCGCAAAATTCATTCCTTGTTTGTTATTGCCAGATGTGGTGATGGTACAAGAAGGTTGCCCCGCAAAAGAGCTTTCATAGTAAGTAGTATAGGTTGCAGAACATTGAAGCTCTGCAAGGTAGCTGGACGCCAAAAATAGCATATGGCTGAGTTAACGACAGCAGCTAATTACCTTGAAAATACCTCCCGTTTAGAGGGTCACTGAAGTGAATTTGTCAAGCTCCTGTTTTTGCTTGCACTGCGTAGGCTGGCTCAAATAAACACACTTTTCCCCATTTATCCGGGCAATAAGGCGGTATTTGTTTTATAAAGCCTGAAAGAAGAAAAACTACCATGCGCGGTTTGCGGCGGCTCCACCAACTAACAGCACTGACGTCAATACAAGGTGCTGCGCGATTGGACGATGTCCAAGATTAGAATTCAAACCAGTTTCGGTTTCGGTTCTGTGAAACAGCATGCTTGGCATCCGACGTTATTATTGGATGGGTATTCTTGATATCTCAGTAATCCGCATATCGCGCTTCTGCCATACTGTCGGCTATCAAATGCGTCAGATAAGCCCACCAACACGGCTGGGAATCGTAACAATTACTAGCCGAGGCGTACGCAGTGGATGAACGCCCTCCGCGTCACCGCAGATGCTCAAAGGCGATCCACTTTTCCCCCGTATTTAGAGCTTGCCTGGCTTGTGCCTGTATCGTAAGATGCGTTTTCTCACCAAATCACAGGTCGGCTGATTCAGGACTGCGCCCGCAATCAGGCGGTGCTTATGGCAACATCACGCCAACGAGAACACGCCAGCGCGTCAGTGTCAGTCTGCACGCGTTCTGCGAACTCTATCGGGGACAAACGAACGTTACAGCGCAAAAATGGTGAATTCAGTGTAGAAGACATTGCCCAAAAACAAATAAATCAACTACGTAAAAAGAAAATCATGCATTACCGGGGGATCGAACTTGAGACTTGCAAAACAATATTGCCGCGTACCATGCATTTGGTTTGTTTGTTTATTTGTTTGTTTATGTTTTGCTTTTACCGCCTGGCTGCATCGGTGTGTGTTATCTGTGTGCCAAGGGAAGCGCGAGTTCCATTCTTTCTTTCTATGCCGCCTGTGTTATCTCTTCTGATAGGGAGAGCATTCCGAACTAACGTGAACAGCCTAGCATAATCTTCTTTGTTCTGGATGTAAATCGACGGTTCGAGAAACACTCGCGCCGAAAGATAAACGCCTGCAGAGCAGTCGCCGCGGCTTTAATTCGAATCGTCGACGCTCGCCTTCGCACGTTACTTTGTTGACTGCTGCTTCGCCGCCTGTATTCTTTGAGTTGTTAGGGGAGCACAAGTTCGCTCCAATAAACTTGTTTTCCCTGAAGACAACTGCGTCGTCTTTGGCCACGTGACAATATACCTAGTGCTCCAGACCACTTGGCGATAAGCCAGCGATGCCCCGGGTGAAAATATAAGTACCTATATAATGTATAGCCTGTTGCCAGGGGTAGAAATATAGCCTATATAATGTATAGCCAGTTTACATTTTTATTTCTTTGTAGCATTGCAAGCAGCTTAGTTGACTATTTATAGCGCTCGGGCAGTAAGCGTCCCGAAATTCCCACAATATCTTATGTCTACCGACTGCATTCCTTAGACAGAAAAGCATTCGCAGATGTGTGGTCGTACTGCTTACCGCTGTGCTAGTTCACACAGCGCAAAAAGTGCCCCCCGCACCCTGGTTTTACGCTCTACGGTAAAAGTTTCGGTTGATTTTAATTCCTTAGTACCTATATTAACTTCGTATAACTCTGCTCCCGCTATTGGCCTTAGATTTTTCTGCTAGCGTACCAGGCAGCGAAGCGTCGCATGTGCGCTTATGTGGAGTCACTAGGTCTATGGTTCAATGTACAAACGAACAAACTAAAGACACATTCTTCTTGGCACAAATGTGCCGTGGCTTAGTTTCAACTGAGCGAACGAATTTCGGCGACCCGCCAGCCGCCGGCCGACTAAACGCTGAGCCGTCTGATTCTGTCGGGGGGTCGGCGAGCCGTACAGTAGCATAGTCAAGTGACGTCATACGAAACGTCATAGGAAATCGGCAAAAGGATGCAGAGAGGAGGACAGCATTTTCGAATTGATTTTTCCACTGAATAAAGTCGCACAGACGCAGAGAGTCTGGTCGAAACATGGCCTAGCTAGGGACTCCGGACTACAATTTGCGCTAGTAATTATCCCGCAGTGTTTACAAATACCTTCAGTGTTCCTTTAACAAGTCCTCTCACTCCAAAACATGCCAGGAAATTACAAGCTAGAATAGAAACAGGGCATATGGCAAACATGAGAAGGTTGCATGACGTAATTAGTGAAACATTACCTCTTTCGTAGTTGGGTTTCGTTAGTTGACAAATGGTATTTGGTTTGTTCAGAAGTACATGTACTTGAAGCTGATGTTTATTTCTCCCGTATTCCACTATTTTTTTCGTGGTGTGAATCAAAACGTCTCACAGTGCATTGTCATTCTTTCCTGGAGCTGAGAGCTCGAGATAACGCGTATTGATCCAAAGCGGCTGGTAGTGTCTTGCTAATAAGAAGAATGTGTAGATAATATGTGCACTGGCTTGACAATAAGCTGATAGCCACCTTTTTGGGCAGATTCCCTCAGAAAATTGTGTGACATTTTGGAGTACAAGAGAATTGCACAAAAGCATATTTTGATAGTAACGAGAATAAATAAAACTGCTCGCATAACGGAAGTAGGGCTGAAGGTAGCTCGTATGAAGGGGTATTGACATGAGGGTGAAGTGTCCTCTACACCTCTGCGCTCTGAGTAGCAGGTGAGACCTTTGTTTATCCTATGTCTATCCCTCAAAGAAGAAGGGGCCCTGTGCAGTGGCTGCAGAAAGGGGAATCGGCTTCTCGAAGAATGTGTAGACTTGAGTGATGTTTTGTTTGTATGTCGGCAGGCCGTGATCTGGGAAAGCCAGGGGACGCAATAAAATCGCTTCACCCATACATGGCTGCGTTGCATTGGTGTCCTGAAGTTTGTTTCACTGTTGGCGTGACTGCAAAACTAACAGAAGATGCCCCAGTGCTCCAACCCCCCCCCCCTTTTTTCCCCCTTCATGTGGGATTCAGTGACTGAAACATTTATAAAACTCACCTGATGACTTCGACATGCATGTACATTTGTAGCATACGACCGTATGTTTTGCGCAGCATGCATGGTTCATGTATACCATTGTGGCATGCTGGTCAACGACGGCACGTTTCGAGGAATCCCACAAAGCAAAAATTGTGAAAGAAGGATGTAAACCAAGTACAGCAACTGCAGCTTAAGCCACTAAGTTATGTGTTATTTAGGCATGCAGAATTGCTGCATAATGAATTTGCGTATACTTGTTTGTTTTATTTGGAAATAAAGTATTACATTAGCTCATGGAATACAGCCAGCAAGCGGCTAGCGAGTGACACAATTTAACGCCATTCTTTACTGGCACGTACAAAGTAGGCGCAGTGAAATTTCCGGCATTTTATCAAAGTATGTACTGTATCAGTTGGATCTATCTTGATTGGACTTCTTTGGAACATCATGCGGCATCACGTTTTTTCTTTACTTGTCTCGACGCCTTCATGCAAGTCATTCCGTCTGTTCATCCCAAACGGGATCCTGGATTCTTTTAGGGTAGTTTGCAATGAGGAAACTACCCGTAAGATCCAGGCGAGCCCTTTCCCTGTCCTCTCTTGGCTACATCACAAATGTCCACCACAATACCCTGCAAAATTCCTTTCAACCAGGCGCCCATGTCCATATTATCGTGTGCGCTCACAACCCAGCCGTCCCACCTCTTTCCTCTCCTCCTTACCCTCCCCGAGCCGCGAGTGGCCCTGATGAGCAGCACTGACCTGGACGCCAGCAACAACTGGACTCCAGGGCAGAGACCGCTAAGTCATCACCGGCGCTCCTGGGCTGCGGAACCACATCATTTCTTACTACATCAAGTTCTTCACTACTACTTCTACTGTTCGTCACATTGCATGTTTAAGTGGATATTTTAGCTTTTCTAAAAAAAAAAGAAATTCCGGAAATGTGACGCATTACCTAAATAAAATTTTTGGATTGGATTGGAAAACCTTTATTTGTGCCTGCATGAGCGCTATAGCGTGCTCCGACAGGGCCTACGTCGTCTTCAGGGTGCCTGCCGCGCGCACTGGGTCCCCGCTCGCCGTTTCCGGCTCGCCGGGCCCCTGCCGTGCTAGCTCCTCGATGACCTGCTGGACGGCCCAGTGCTGACCTTCCGGGTTTTCGCTCCCTGCGGCCGCATCCAGTCGCGGTGGGATCCTTCTGGCTTCTTCCGGGTGTTTTGGTGCAATTCCATAGGATGTGCGTGAAGCTTGCCGTCCCTCCTCGGCATACTTTGCACTTGTCGGTCGAGTGCGTGTCAGGGTACATGCGATGCATCAGTGACGGGCTGGGTAGCGAGCCAGTCTGGAGAGAGAGAGAGAGAGAGAGAGAGAGAGAGAGAGAGAGAGAGAGAGAGAGAGAGAGAGAGAGAGAGAGAAACATTTTTGTCTATTATCGCAGTGGTTGGGGTGGCATCCGTCAGCCGCCTCCGCCCAGGCAGCTGCTGGTAGCACTTCGGATGAAGGCCACCAGGTCGCGTTGATCTTGGTGATTGCAGGCGGTAGCCAGCCACTCCTTAGAGTGATGTGTTCTGAGTGCTGAGGTGTTAATGCGTTCCCACAATATATGTTCTTGGTTAAGTGCGGCGTTGCAGTGGCTGCACTGGGGGTGTGGGCTGGTGGTGCCATGCCTTAGGCGGTGTAACCATGCCGGAGTTTGTAGCGCGTTTGTTTGTGCTTGTAGCCAGCCACTCCTGGTAGCCACTGGTAGCCAGCCACTCCTTAGAGTGATGTGTTCTGAGTGCTGAGGTGTTAGTGCGTTCCCACAATATATGTTCTTGGTTAAGTGCGGCGTTGCAGTGGCTGCACTGGGGGTGTGGGCTGGTGGTGCCATGCCTGAGGCGGTGTAACCATGCCGGAGTTTGTAGCGCGTTTGTAGCGTGCTTGTAGCCAGCCACTCCTGGTAGCCACTGGTAGCCAGCCACTCCTTAGAGTGATGTGTTCTGAGTGCTGAGGTGTTAGTGCGTTCCCACAATATATGTTCTTGGTTAAGTGCGGCGTTGCAGTGGCTGCACTGGGGGTGTGGGCTGGTGGTGCCATGCCTTAGGCGGTGTAACCATGCCGGAGTTTGTAGCGCGTTTGTTTGTGCTTGTCTGAGTAATGTTTTTTCTTCTCTGTCCAACAAAGAATGGGGGGGGGGGGTGGATACTCCATCCTCTCGTGGAGGTACTGTCTCATTTTGATACGACGTTGGGGGTGAGATTTCAGGGTGCATACATGGTCAGCGGGAGCCCGGATGAGTGCTTCACGGGCGAGTTGATTGGCTCGTTCGTTCCCAGCTAATCCCATGTGCCCAGGTACCCAGTGAATTCTGGCCTGTCCTCTTCCTGTGGCTAAAAGTTGCAGTGCAGATGGAAAGGTGATTCCGCTTGCAAGTAGGGGACATGCCTTCTTGGAGTCCGTGTAAATATTTGTAAGTGTGGTGGGGGTCGTCGTTTGGCCAATTGCGAGTGCTATGGCTAGCATTTCAGCTTCTTCCGGAGTGGTACAGCTGGTGTGCATCGAGCATTCGTCTTCTTTGAGGTTCGTATAGGCTATTCCACACATAAATCCTCTCTTGGCTGCATCCGTGAATATGTGGTTTTGGTGGGGATCTCTGACAACCTTCTTTGAATAAAATGCCGCTCTAATTTGTCGTCGAGATGGATTCCTTTCTTTGTCCATGTGCCGTGGGATGGGTGCCACCTGTATGTGCTTGAGGATGTCTTGCTTGATGGGGGTTGTAGTGACCTGGGCGGGGCTTGGTTGGTATCCCAGTTCTGTGAGTATAGCTCGTCCCGAGTGAGTGCTGTTTAGCCATATAAGTTGGTTGTGACGCTGTGTGGTTATAATTTATTCGGTGGTATGGAGAGTGCCTGTGCTGAGAAGCTTCGTTGTGCTGGCGCTGAAGGGAATTCCTAGGGAAAGTTTTGTTGCTTTCCTGATTAGTGTATCCAGCCGATTTTCTAATGTTTTGGTGAGGTTTATGTAAGAGGGTTGATATCTGATGCGGGTGGTAATGAGGGCGTCCCTGAGGCGGATTAAATCTCCTTCCTTGAGCCCTTTATTTCTGTTTGACACTCTTCTCATCATGTGTAAGGTCTGCTCACACTGCTGTATTATTTGGCTCACCGCTCTGTGTCCTCCGCCGTCACTTTGTATGTGGAGGCCCAGAATTTTTATGGAGGGCTTGGGGTATATGTCGTGGTTTTCGTGGCTTAGGTGTATGGTGGGGGGCTTCCATCGAGGATTGTGCACTACTAAGAGTTCCGTTTTCTCTGCAGAGCATTCTAGTCCTATGTTGTGGGCTGCTCTTCGTACTGCATTCAGGGCCAATTGCAAGGTGTCTTGGATGTGACCTGGACTTCCCTTATTGATCCAAAGTGTGATATCATCTGCGTAAAGGGAGAATTTTATGTCCGGAATCTTGCATAATTCTCTGTGGACCTTCAGCATGGCAAGATTAAATAGTGTTGGTGAAAGGACAGACCCTTGGGGTATGCCTTTTTGTGGGTGAGAGAAGGGAGCAGTGAGATGGTCGCCAATGCCGATGGTGAGTTGCCTGTCTTGTAGGAAGTTTCTTACATAGTTGTACATTCTGCTTCCACAATTAGTGTTTCCCAGTTCTTCGAGCATAGCGTCGTGGTCAATGTGGTCAAACGCCTTCTTCAGGTCAATGGCTAAGATTGCTTTTAGTTGTGCTAGACTCGGTTCTTTGTGTATATCTTCGTAGATGTGATGTAAAGCATCTTGGGTGGAGAGGTTGTTCCTGAAGCCGACCATGTTAGGAGGTAGCATCTCTTGATCTTCAAGATACTGTTGGAGAGTTTTTAATTCCATTCTTTCCATTACCTTCCCCACATTGGACGTCAGGGTGATTGGTCTTAGGTTGCTGAGTTTAATGGGTTTGCCTGGTTTGGGGATGAATATCATGTGCCCCAACTTCCATTTTGTGTAAAGTGGGCTTCCACTCCATATGTAGTTGATTTCTGTGAGCAGGAATTCCATATAACTTTCCGCCAGGTTTCTTAGGTGGGCTGTAGTTATCTGGTCAGTGCCTGGCGCTTTGTGTCCTGTGCACTTCTTGATTGCTATTTTAAGTTCGTCCATGGTGAAGTCCTTATCAAGATCTTCGTTGTTGGCTCATGAGTAGTTCCGGTAGTCAGGTTGGGTCGCGGAGGGGATATACAGGTTTTGTAAGTCTTTCAGCATTTTTTGCGGATTTTCGTGCTCATCAATTAGCGTTTGCATTTTGTTCCCTGAAGTTGTTCGCACGCCATCTGGTATTGTTCTCTTATGAGTTTATCTGAGTACGTCTGGATATGTTGGTTTAGCTTGGCTATCCTTGCTCTGAGCTTGCGATTTGTTTTGCATTTTTTCCAGCGCTTGATAAGCGCGTTTCTTGCCTCCCAGCAATGGGCTAAGTGCTTGTCCACGCAAGGTCCGCCTTCTTGGTTTGTGTAGGTCTTGGTATGCTTCATTTTTGTGTTGATAATATCATTTGTCCAAGCGTCAAGATCAGGAGGGCTTTGCCCTTCTCTTTCTTTTCTATACATGTACATTCAGTGATTTGTTGTTTTTTCCATTTCAATCTTCTTGGTTTGGTGTGGATAGAAAGGGCGATAATTGCGTGATTGCTTCCCATGTATTCTTGGGTATGGGTCCAACTGATCTTTGTCCTTGATGTGGCCATAGTAAGGTCTGGGTTCGTGTTCCGTTCTACAGAGTTTCCCAATCTAGTAAATTCCAGTGTGTCATTGTGGATTGTGTATCCTGCTTCCTGTAGTGCATATAGCAGTTTGCGTCCCTTCTTGCTGTCTTTGCTGTACCCCCAGGCTCGGTGAGGGGCGTTGAAGTCCCCAGCTAGAAGGTGTTCGTATGCACTTCGCGTGGTCTTGGGTCTTAATAGTTCTTTAAGTTCCGGTAGGTTGTCTTTCGACGGGCTGTTCATATTTGTGATGTGCAGCGGTCCTTCGGTCGTTTGGATTGATATAGTGATGCTGTTATCTGTGTCATGTTCCAGGTTGGCGGGAAGTTCCTTGAGAATGAGGAGTGCAAATTGGTCTCTGGTTTAGAAGGTAGAGTAACCTGGTAGGGTTGGATGCTTTCCAGTTTCCTGTAGAAGAAGTATGTCTGGTTTCCTAGGTAAGTTTTGGATCCACTGGTGCAGGGCGTTTCTTTTGTTTTTGAAACCCCTGCAGTTCCACTGGATGAGGCTTAGCTCTCTAACCATGTTGTGGTTGATCTACGAGGGTGGTTAGGTGGCCTGCTGTTTTGAGTAGGTGGTCGAAGCGCTGCTCGAAACGGTGGAGTAGTATGTCGGTGAGGTGTGCCAGCCTTCTCTCAAAGAGGGCATCGAACACTTTGTCCATCATAGCTGCTATTCTTTCTTTCAGTGTTGTGAGGAGGGTGTCCACCTTTACCTCTACTTCTTGGAGCCTTTGAGAGTGTATCTGGAGGTCAAAGTCGCTGTGAGCCGTCGGTGGCATTTCTCCACCATCAGGGGTTCCTTCATCATCTGTTCTGCTGCGTTTCGGGCCCGGTGTAGAGCGATTTATTGCGACGTTAGATTCAGTGTCCATGTCGCTTTGGATGTCTGGTGTAGTGACCGTAACTGGTGGTGAGTGGTTTGGAGGAAGGGAGCTTTGTTGTGCGAGTGTTTGGGGCCGGGGTAGCATCTGTTCTCGTCGGCATGTGTTTGCGTCCTAACTGCATCTCTGTAGGACTTATTAGCTTGTTTGGCTGTGCGTATGTGTGTTGATTTAAGGAGTGGCTGGCTCACCTGTGGTTGACCGGCGTTTTCTGGCGATTGTTGCTTGGTCAGGTCCTGGGATCGGGATGGTGCTTTAGGCCTCGATGAGCTTCGTTGCCGTGAGGAGCTTTTCGATCGCGATCGGATGCCGTTGTGGGTCTCGTGTTCGGCGAAGCGTGTGTGGCTTCTTCCACGTTGTTTAGCTTCTTCTTGCTTGGGTTGTTGGGAGTTTTGCTCGGTGTTGAGGTCCCTACGGCGGATTATTCGTTTGTGGTAGGCTTGGTACCATACTGCGCTGTCCGCAGCTTTTCTCTTCTCGCAGGTTTTGTCATCCGCGCTGTGGTTGCCTCCGCAGTTAATGCACTGCGTCAGGCAGTCTTGGTGGTCTTCTTCTTGTCTGCCTTTGCCGCATTTCGGGCAGAGTGGTTCGCTGGTTTTGGTACATACGTCAGTCCTGTGCCCGATTGCGAGACATTTTCGGCAGAATTGTGCTCGGGGTCGGTGTGGACGGCAGCGGTATTCGCCTCCGGCGTAGATCACGTCACAGGGGATATAGGTGCCCATAAAGGTGATAATTGCTGTGCCTGTTTTGCCCATTATGCGTGCCGAGGTGATAGTGTAACCTGGGGCGGATAGGTGCTTCAAGAGGTAATCTGAGTCCGTTCCCGGTTGGATGTTGTGAACTACTCTTTTGCAGGTGTCGTGCGCGGCCGAGATGTAGATGGATACTCGGCCCGTTGCTGAGTTGGTGCTTATCGACGAAATACTTCCGATCTTCTCGGCTGTCGGTTTGTCTCGGCAGTTCAGGAAGGCGAGGTTTTTGCTCGGGTCGACACGTACAGTGAAGGTAGTTGCCTCGTTAGGTGAGAGTCTCGCGGTTTGGCATAGCTGGTGGTGTAGTTCACTTGGATTGGCGAAGGCAAGGTTGAGCCCGTCGGCGGGTCGTAAAATGAGCTTGATCAGTTCTTTTGGACTCACCGGACGTTGCGATATAGGATGCCTCCAGCCGTCTTCGTCCTGGTAGAACTTGGGAGCCATGCTTGAGTGGTTGGCGCGGCGGTGCCAGCTTGTCGGTGTCGGTGGTTTGTGGAACACGTCCTAAGCCTAGTAGGCCTAGCACGCACTCACATGCCGGTCGGGACAAAATCACTGGTATTGTCCGTTTCGTTGAAGGTAGGGATCCAAAATTTGTTGAGAATGGTCCAGATCGGTTCCGGTATGCGTTCCGCTGGTCCGGTGAGGTCGACGAGTGGAACTTCTTCGAAAAAGCGAAGAAACTTGCGGAGCCGTGGTGTCCTGCTGCCTTTAGCTGCGGCCGCCAGCAGCGCCCTCCAGCCAGTCTGGAGCTGTCCAAATAAAACGGCTTGTTCTCGACTCAACCCCGGGCACGGGGGCGGGAGAGTTCTGCGAGCCAGCGGAACGCCTTCGTTATTTCGCTGTACTCAGTCATACGATCTTTCGTGCTGAACCACGTCGAGCGGTCTGCCGAGGTGCAGTCCGTGAGTGCTCGCGCCTCGGCATGTGCCGATTCGTTGTGGTTGTCGTTGCTGTCCGACGCGTTGCCTGCGTACGCCGGGAACCACTTAATTCTCACTTTTTTGCCGTATTTCGTAACCGTCTGCAGCATGCGTGCCGCTTCCTTTGCCACCATGCCCTTGGCGTAATTTCTTACTGCCTGTCTTGAGTCACACAGCACCGTGGGACAGTCATGGTCCGAAATGGCCAGGGTGATGGCCACCTCCTCCTCTTGTTCAGACTTGGTGCATTTCACACTGGTGGCCGTCCGCAAGACGCCGGTCGTGTCAACGACGGCTGTTGTGAAGTCTTTCTTCAGATTGGCGTACTCGGCCGCGTCCACGTAGGGCGCGTGCCTGTCGTTGGCATGCAGGTCGATCAGGGTCTTGGCCCTGGCTGTCCTTCTTCAATTATTGTGCTCGGGGTTCCCTTTCTTGGGTATTGGGTCCACCCAGATGTTGCGCCGGATCTCGTCGGGAACGGGGAGTTTCGTTTCCGTCCTGTCTGGGCATCCTATTCCTGGGTCCTCCAGTATCTGTATCCCGGTCCTGGTTGTAGGCAGCCGCTCGAGCTGGGCGTCGCGTTGTTGCTCCGCTATTTCCTCGAGCGTGTTGTGTATTCCCAGTTGCAGGAGCCGAGTCCTGCTCGGGGTTTCGTTCAGCGCCAGTGCTGTCTTGTAGGCTTTTCGGGTAATAATGTTTATCTTGTCGCGCTCATACTGCAACCACTTGTGGTAGGCGGCTGCGTACGCGACGTGGCTTATAACGAACGAGTGAACGAGCCTGATTAGGCTCTCCTCCCTCATGCCGCCTCTTTTGGATGTTACTAGTTTGAGTAGTCGCGTTGCGTTCACAGCTTTCGCTGCTTTCGCTGCTTTCGCTGCTTTCTCCATGAGCCGGGCGATGGTGTCGCCGTTACTTCCATGCGTTTCTATTACCACGACTAGTATTCTGATCTTGCTGACCTTTGGGATTACGTTGCCTGATCTAGTTTTGATATTTATGTCCTCGCATTCTCGTGGGTTTATCTCCGGTTTGCGTTTCCTGACGGGAGGATATACCAGGAGTTCCGGTTTTCTCGGCGAGCACCTCAGTCCGGTGCCTTCAAGTTGATCCTCACGTCGACCGCCGCTTGTAGTGTGGACTCGATGTGGGCGTCGCTGCCACCTACCACCCACACCGTTATGTCTTCCGCGTAGACGGTATGTCTGGCGTCATCGATGCTCGCGAGCTTCTCGGCCACTCCGATCATTACAAAGTGGAAAAGCATCGGCGAGGTGACCAACCCTTCTGGCGTGCCAGTGCTGTCGAGCTTCTTCTCTTGCGTTTGAAGGTCGCCTACTCGTAACTCGGCGGTCGTGTCCGTAAGGAAATATTTTATGTAATTGTAGGTTCTTACGCCCATGTTGAGCTTGGAGACCCGGAACAGGATCGCCGAGTGCTTCACCTTATCAAATGCACTCTGCAGGTTGAGACCCAGTATCGCTTTGTTGTCGTCGGTGTTGCTGTCGATGATTTGGTGCTTCAACTGTATCATTGCATTTTTCCTGCCTAAGCGTTGTCTGAAATCGATTATTGTCGCCGGGTAGAGGTCCTCCCATTCCAGGTAGTCTTGCCACCTGTTGAGCAGGACGTGCTGCAGTATCTTGCCCACGCAAGACGTGAGTGAGATGGGCCGGAGGTTGTCCGTGTCGGGTGGCTTTCCTGGCTTAGGAATCAGTATGGTTCTGGCTTTCTTTCACTGCTTCGGCAGCGTGCCTACTCTCCAGCATTTGTTGAAGCAATTCGCCAGGTTTTCGATCGACTTGTCGTCCAGGTTCTTGAACGCCTTGTTCGTGAAATGGTCCGGGCCGGCCGCCGACCTGCTGTTGAGGTCTTGCAGAGCCGTGCGGACGTACCTCCTTCACGTCGATGTCTCTGTCGAGTCTTTTTTTGGGTATTCCGCCGTACGGTTCGTGTTGTTCCGTGGCCGTCACTGATGCGTTTGATTACATTGTCGGTTCCTTGCCTCGAGACTTCCTGGTGGATGAGCTTGGCCAGCCTGTCTCGTGGAGTGACTTTGTCTCGGTTTCATCAAGCAGATGTCGTAGCAGGTTCCATGTTTTACCGCTATGCATCTTACCGTCGGTTACGTTGCAGATCTCGTTCCACTGCTGCACACATAGCCTGCGGCAGTGTTCCTCGATTGAGCGGTCGGCTTTCTTTCTTAAGCTTGCTATTGAGACACTGTTTTTTCCACCGGTTCAGTATCGACTGCTTAGCTTCGATGAGGCTCTGTTGGTTTCTACTTCCTTGATTGAGTTTCGTACGTCTTTGGTGATCTCGGTGGTCCAGGTTTCGATGTCTTCGATTTCGCTCCCTTCCTCATGTTTCTGACCTCTGATGTCTCTGAAGGCTTTCCAGTCGATCCATGTGTGTTTTCTGGTGTTGGTGCCTCTGCGTTCCGGAATCACAATCTCCCCGATTGTGTCGTCGCTGCTTAAATACAAACAATTATTTTCAATGCCCAGCACGCTAATCTTCTTTTCCTCCCATGCGCTTTGATTTTTCGCTTGGAAAGAGTTGGTTCGTCGCTCTGATCTTGAGTGGAAGCCATGGGTTGTTAGTTATCCTGTGTTGTGTGTCTATCCTTGCCATGCAGACAGTCTTTGCTGATAACGCGTACCACACAGAAAAGCATATCCAGGCACACTGTAGTGACGCTCAGCGAGGTCAAAAACAACAGCTCACCTGCAAATAATGAGTTGTAGACATGTACAGAAACCACATCCCGATTACTAGTTTTCAATCCTGGGTGATTTTAGTATAATAAGACATAATTACTAGTGAAACGGAAACGAGGACAAGAGGAAGACCGCTGGCGATGCTAAATTTGCTATGATTTACCGCCTTAACTGTTATTTCAGTCAAGACTGCACTACAATTTCTGCGTCTGCATTGTCAGGACTGTAACCTGTTGTACCCCTCGATTACATTGAAATTGAACATTTTAAACTTGTTACAGGTTTGAACCTGCGGCCACTACCTTGCCGCTGTACCAACATATAGGGGAGACTGTTTCTTTTACATCATCAGGTTGCATTTCAGGCGCTTGTCACTTCTTCCTTTGCTGAGGCTCATTCGACCTTGGAAGCTTCTCAAATGTTAGTGAGTTCAACTATTAGTACTGGTAAACAGTTCCATTTACGCAGAAGTAATGAAAAAAAACTAATTCTCAGTAATTACGAACGCTTGCCCCACTATGAAGTTTTTGTGCAGAGGTGTGGAACCAGACGTCTATCAAATGACTCTTTTCGAATTCCCCAACTTGTTGACATTTTCCTTGCCTACGTAAGCTAAATTTTCACGACCACATTATCAACAAATTCATTTTGAAATAGTTAGAATCCTTTTGAGGGAGAACTCAGGCTATTGAAGTTCCGTGACAGGACAAGTGTACGTTCTACAAACAAATGTACTTTTGGTGTTGGAGAGAGTCAAGCTTCTTTTTTTAGCCTTGTGTTGTACTTTTAAGTAATTTTAACTTTCTTTATTAAAGTTAATTACAGAAGACTGGATACTACTAATAATTCTTTTCTTTATGGTAAACCAACAGCCTGTTTTTTTTACTTTCTCCGAAGTTTAAACCATCAGTTAAAGCACAAGGTGCCTGCTTCTGGGGGATGAATAATGATGCTACGAAAATTTGTGACAGTAATGATGGAAAGGAACCTAGGCTATAGAGGGCATTTTAGTGTTTTTTATGTTTGTGTTGCGTTGTGACTTAAATGATGTTCTAAAATACTAAATGAACTAGCATAACATACGTTGAAATCGTTAGGTCAGTTTATTTCAGCGTCGTTTGAATGCGTTCAAAAAAATCTATTCCATCTTAGCAAATAAACGAGGCTTCTTTGCACAGCGCTCATGTCATGCAAAAAAGCCAACACGAAGGCGGCTCTTTCAAAGCGTCAAACGCCACCCAGTGACGTAACCAATGGGCTGTCATGTGACATTATGTGACAAACTGCCAAGAATGCTGTCCCGAACCAAAGCCTGCCCGGGTCTCCGAGCAGATCTGTCGGGCGGGGCCACTACGTCATGCTCCACGTGACCCACGGACCGGCGCGAATTGGTCAACCCGTACCCCCTGATAGTCAGCAAAAATCTATTCTGCGCATGTGATAAAAGCTTGTTAAGTTCTAAAAACTGGGTAATATGTTTGAATATCAGTTGTTCTAAACGTTGCTGAAATTAGAGATATTGGACGGTAGTTGGACGCATTTGAACGATCGTTTGACTTTAAAACAGGTTAAACCCGAGCAATTTTCCAGTACGAAGGAAGTACCCACTGGGATAGTGAGACTAAAAATCGCATACAAGTACTGGTATACCCATTTCGCATAACGGAGAAGAAACTCTGTGGGTATGTTATCAGGGGCGCTCGCATTTTGCGATCAAGGCTCAGTAATAGGCTGAAAATATATTGCTGACAGGAAAAATTACGAGGACATGCAACCATCTATTATGATGTAGTGGATGCGAAAGTATTAGGGTCCAGTTGCCGAGCGAATAGGCCGGTATTGTGGGCGCCGCTATTGTGCCCTAGATCTCTGGTGACTGCTGCGCCACTGGGTAATTAAGTGGTGGGGGGGGGGGGGGGGGGGGGCGAAGGTCGGCGCGGCACGCGCTGAAATCGCGTGTCCTCTCACCATCATCTTCATAATTTCCTCTGTTTCTTTTACTTCTATCCGTTACTATGACGTGACATTCCGTTCCAAGATAAGGACAAGCCCGGTACATCCGGCGTTATGGAAAGCGTAATTAAACGTGTTGAAATGCCATGCCCCAACCATAAGCCGTCCTAAAGGGAATGAAACCACTAATTTACTAAAAGAATGCGTAGAATTGAGCTAAGAGAGAGAGAGAAATAATTATTTATTGGAGAGTTTAGCTCCAACACAAACAGGAGGAGGAGGAGGAGGAATGCCTTTAATGAATGAAGAGAAGTCAGCCTGGCAGCGAGCTTGGCTTGCTACTCCACATGAACATGAGATGTGCGAAAGTGAAGGGAAACGAAAATACAAAAACTCACACAGACACTACAAAAGCAAATAAGCACACAAACTGACAAATGCAGGATCACGCACACGGCGCACAAACAGAAGTGAAGTTAAGGCACACATTCACAGAGTTTCGTTCAGGCCGGAGTCACGGAGAAATGACACCAATGCCCGTGTACTCCGTGTTGCCGCGGCAGTTGAGTGCCAAGGACCAATGGCGTCAGAAAGCTTCAATGGTGCATCAGCACGCAGTCCCAAAGTTGTCTTCCAGGTTAGCCGCGGAGTGTCATAACGGGGACACACACACAGAACATGTTCTATGTCCTCACGGACACTGCATACTTGACAGTGAGGGGAGGCAACCCGGCGCGTCTTGTGCAGGTAGTGGCTGGTAAAAGCGACGTTGAGGCGAATGCGGTGAACGACTGCTTCGTCGCGCTTTCCCAGGCCACACGGCATTCGAAAAGTGCAGGTGGGATCGATTCTGTATAGTGGCTGATAATTTTTTGTCCCGTCCGTCCATGTGGAGAGTTGTGACTGCCGCGCCACGGAGTACGCAAGTGTCGCGGCGTCACGTCTAGAGAAAGGAATCGGGATGATGACACTAGATTGTGTGTGGGCCGCGCAAGCTGTTTCGTCGGCCACCACATTCCCATTCACCCCACAATGTCCAGGTAGCCACTGTAACACTACCTCGTGAAGCATTCTGGCAGCTTGTGTATGCAGGGTGTGTATTTCGTGGGCCAGTTGCTCGCGCGGGAATGATGCTAGTTGCTGTAGCGCCGCCCGTGAATCTGTGAAAATCACCCACACAGAAGCTTCTCGCCCAAGAATGTACTGCAAAGCGGAGCGCAAGGCAGCAAGTTCTGAGGTCGTCGACGTTGTTTTGTGGCTTAACCTGGCCGCAATTGTGGTGCGCGTTGATGGAACCCAGATTCCGACAGCAGATGATGTGGCCGTCACCGATCCATCAGTGTAGATATGCTTGTGGTTAGGGTAGCAATTCCACATGTGCTCTAGAGTGAAGTACTTTAGGGCTGGAATTGGCAACCTTGATTTACTGCTGATGCCCGGTATTGTGGTGACGATTCGCCAGGGGGAGTACAACCAGGGCGGGAGATGAAGCGGCGCAGGGCACTTCTGACACAAGGGTGGTAGAGTGTCTTGTACCTCTAAAGCAGAGCTAGAACTCAGCGGATGTCCATGGGCCCTAGTCGCCAGCCGCAGATGTAGGCGAAGCTGCTCCTCTTTCACCAGTACACTGGGTAAGAAGCGCCTAGACTCTCGTATGGTCCCCAGCGTAGAAGTTGTCTTCGGAAGACCCAGACAAAACCGCAGAGCTCGGGCCTGCATACTTTCTAACAGCCTTGTGTTGGTCTTGGAAAGAGGGCCGAGTACTGGGAGGCTGTATCGGAGCAGTCCTTCACAGAGTGCCGTGTAGAGACGTAGGAGGGGCCCAGCAGAACAACCTCCTGAGCCGCTGGTCAGCATGCGTAGCACCTGAGCAAAGGAGCCCAGTTTCTCCTTCAGGAGACGAACGTGGGGGGACCACGTCATCGACCTGTCAAGTGTTACGCCCAGGAATCGGTGTGAGTCCACAAAGGGTATGGGGACCCCTGCCGCTGAAAGATGATAGCGGGAGACATCACGCCTGGTGAAGGCTATTGCCGCACATTTCCTAGCCGAGATTTCGAGGCCACGTCTCGTCAAGAAGTCCGCTATAGAATTGATGGCTTTTTGAAGGCGAGCTTGTAAAACTCGCCTGTTGCGGCCAGAGCTCCAGATGCAGATATCGTCAGCATTATCATTGAGAATTGAGAATTGAGATAGAATATCATTGGAATTGAGAAGTGCGTGCCACACACTGTCGAAACACAAACAGGAGCTGGCTACTCCGGGCATTGGAGTATAGAAAAGGTACAATACTTGCCCTAAGGAACCACAAGGGGTTGGAAGAGAACATATCACAGCGAAAAAAAAAAAAAACATGGGTACGCAAAAAAAAAAAAAAAACAGCATTGCTGGGGCGCGATCTCAGAGCGTTCGCGCCATTCTACACCTAGGCTGCTGACCCGAACAGGGAGTTTTGCCAAAGGAATAAAAGGAGTGTTCCATGCGAACAACTAGGAGGCGCTGGGGGCGTACTGCGGAAGTGCCGGCCTTGTACCTATCTGGGGACGGCATGGCGCTACTGTGACTGGGAGCCTTGGGCAATCGCCCTTGTCAGGCCTGTATATTCAACGTTAATTGGCGTTTAACGTTAGCTTTAACGTTAACGTTAGGTTTAACGTTACGTTTAACGTTAGCTAGCCGCAACTTCGAGCCTTCCGACGTGCCAAACAATGGGCACTAATTGTGTACATACGTCAAGCTGCGGGTACCAGTTGACGGCGTTAGAGCTGAAATCGTAACGTGAGGCCTAACATGCCTGCGTTCGCACGGCCAAACAAGAGGACGATTTGCGGAAACATACTTCTCTACTCGCCAAATCAATACTTCTGTAACCGATACGCTCAAATTACTCACGGAAACCTTTCAGTAAACATGAGCAAATTCTGACCTGCTCAATATCTCCGTGCGTAGTTCGAACCCCTCTTTTTACTCCTCCTTTCAAGTTTAGCACAAGAACATAATGGGCAAAAATTTGAGGGTAACCACAGAATGTGATGCCATAAGGTAGGGTCAGCTGGTCACCCTACATTTTCGCACTGCCTTCTTGGGTGTTGCACGTATGCGCTTGTCTTCGCTTGAGGCGCCTTTGACGCGATAGTGGAAAGCTTCTGGTGAGGAGCTGCCAAAGAAGGCAACTAACCGATGCCTGCATGGCACGCTGCAGTACATCCTGCTGGGTGCGCACATCGACAGCTGGGACATCGGCCAGGGTGCGGCGGACAACGCGGCGGCGGTGTTCGTGATTTGGCGCGCGCTGTCGGCGCTCAAGCGGCTCGAGCTGCGGCCCAAGCGCACCGTGCGCTTCGTCGTGTGGACGGCGCGCGAGCAGGGCATGGAGGGCGCCACCGAGTTCTTCCGGCGCTATGCTGCCGACAGCGGCAACACGAGCGCCGCGCTGGAGCTTGACCTGGCCGCGTTCACGCCCACCGGGCTGGCGCTGTCCAACGTGCGCAGCAATGACACGGTGTGCATCGTGCGCGAGATGCTCAAGGAGTTCGAGAGCATCGAGGCGAACGGGCTGACGCGCGGAGGGGGCGCGCCCGAGCTGAAGTACTGGCGCGAAGCCGGCGTGCCCGTGATGGGCTTCAACACCAACTGGTACTACCACGACGACATGCGCCACTCGGAAGCCGACACGGTGTCCGGCATCCAGAGCACCGACCTCGACCTGGGCGCCGGCATGGTCGCCGGCCTGGTGCACATGCTGGGCCAGATGGACAAGAAGCTGCCGCGCTAGCCTGCCACGCCGCATTAAAGACGCCCCCAAAGAGAACAATAATAATCGCACGAAGCGTTTCTGCATGCGTGTGCGTTTTCTCCTCTCCTGTTGCCTGCCTGGGAAAGGCGGGGCAAATCAGCTCTAGTTGCAAAGCTATGCTCTCCCTTCGCGGCTTTTTTTGCTTCCACTTTTTCAAGTTTTTTTAGACATTATTACGGCACTTCTTTGGGGGGCACAGGGGAAGGTGAACCAGTTGCCTGACTGAGGCCACGCCAACCTTTACAGCAGCAGGCGGTGCGACAAAGCAAAAGAGACAAGGAAAAAGGAAACGCACTGTAGCACACATTCACACAACAGGGCAGGGTTACAATTTTGTAGGAAGCTCTTTATAAGTGTAAACAAGAATACAAACCAAAATTACGAAGCTAAAAAAACTGGAATAAAAAAAATATTTAGGCCACGCGTAGTATAATGGGAGAAAAGAACATGTTAAGGCCTACAGTTTCTACGATAAGTTTACTTCTACCCGATCGCGAAATAGTAGCTCTCTCATGGCGGCGCTGTTCCAGAAATTAACACTTCTAATACCACGCGGTGTTCGTTCAATATATCAAGTATTTTTTAAAACAACTTTTGATTCTCATAGCTCGTTAAGAGTCTTGGCTTGATTAATATTTTTTTCGTAGCTCATAGGGGCTCTCTTTTATTTGTCATTTAATTAGAAATAAGCTATCTATGCTGTGGGGCTGCTGCAAGATTTTAAGAAATAATTTATATGCTTGGGTTTTTCTGATGTTAAGGATTAGTGTGGTGTAATGTCCTAATTGGGCTGAATATTTCCTATTGCACGCAATGTCCGATTTAGGAGTGCCTGTAGGAAATCTAAACTTGTTTTCCTTGTAGTTGCATGACCACACTAATGAACTTAGGCGGGAGGGTATATATGAGCTTCACATATTTTGAGCCGGCCTGAGTTTGCTTTCAGGTTGTTTACTGAGGCGCCCAGTTTCCGCGCCATATGTCATCACCTCACATTTATTTCAGAACTTGCCGCTGAAATTTCTCCATGACTGGCAGGCCCGGATAGTTTCGTCCATCGCAGACTTTTACAGTGAAACCTCGATATATCGAACAGCGCGGTTCCCGCGAAATAGTTCGATATAACCAGAATTCGATATATAAAATCATGTAAAAAACGTGTCATAAACTGGTACAAATCAATAAATGAACGAATTGTGCAGTAAATACTCACTTGGCGCTTCAAAGTATTTATTCTTTTGGCTTAAAGTACTGCAGCAGGGTAGCCTGGCGTGTTATACACGACTTCCTCAACGTAGTCCAAACGTTCCACAAGCGACAGGCCGGTGCCTTCTATACCGCTGCAGTAGCGGTGCGGTAGGGCCAAAACCGCTGAAGCCTCGGTCGAAGTCGGGAGCGGCGCACTATCAGCGCTTGCGGGTACAACCTCAACAGCGTCTTCGTTTGTGCGCTCAGTAGTAACCTCCGCTAAGATCTCCACATCCGTCAACTCCGCCGTCGTTCCGATGCTGTCGTCACCGCCAACAGTCATCAATGCACATGCTTCGGGCTCAACACCAACAAAGCGCTCTAGCTGGCCCCAGGTTTCTTCAAGCTCGCATTCTTCTTTTGCACCGTCCAATTCTGCTTCGGTGCAACCGATGCGCAGCAGTCGGGAACGCCCATCGCGCCACCGCTATCCTCGAGGGTACCGCGGGATAGCTCGCCGCCTGTCAACAGAGCGCGAGTGGTCTGGGCAGTCTGGGGGGGGGGGGGGGGGAGTTCGATATACCCATTTCATGTCCGTCCCAGTTCGAAATAAAAAATTAAAAATGCATGTGATTTTCCGCGTGATATTGAAAGTGTTTGATATAGGCAATAATTCGATATACCCGTGTTCGATATATCGAGGTTTGACTGTACATCTCTCCCAAAGTGGGCCGCGTTAGCACCCGCTAGAACCCGCGGTCAAGTCCAAACCCAAAGGAAATGCTGTGCCCCCGCAATGAAACACCGGAGCCCACTTCCACCAAGAAATGGTTTTACTGAAGAGCTCCATTTTCTTCCTTCCCCTTCATCCGATTCACTTCAAACTGTGCAATGACACAGTAGCCCTGTAGTCAATCTCACTGCGTAAATTTCACAAATTCTCTGCGGCTTTGTTGGCAATACTCCTCGACTGGGGTACACTTACATGCAAAGCATGCTGACTTTTTTCTCGCATTATACTCGAACGCTTTTTTTAATGTTTAAGTGGAACCATGTACCCTTGTGCTCGGGAACCACTGTATTCACTCCATACGGCTCTGTATCTATTTACATTTGTAAATAAAGTTACTATTAAAAAAAAGCGATGATAGCTCAATCGGATAGCCGCAAGTTTTATAACGCGAGGGACCCAGGTTCGATTCCGACCACGGGGAGAGTCCCTCCCCCTAATTGGCTGCACATGTTATTGTTCCCCGCCGCTGCTAACCCCGTACCTCTCGGGCCTGTGGGGTGACCCAGTGGATAGGTTGCCTGTTTTACGGCGGGAAGGTGCCGGGTTCGATTTCCGGGGCCTTTACGCCGGGTTCGATTGCCGGGACCTCCCTAACCACACTTTTTTTCTTGAGGCTTGGAGGTATTTTGGTACGACGGACACAAAGCTCGGCCTGAACAGTTGTGCTATTAAAAAAACGCGTCGTTACATACAATATCATATTAGTACAACCTTGGATATGTACAGCAAAAATAGGATAGGCCACACGGTCTGAAACAATCCTATGGTTCAACTTCACCGCTATGACCTCAGTTCGCTGATGCGGTGACTAATGCGTGCAGTCAACAACAAAATTTTGGCGACTGACTATGGCACATTTACGATTCGACTGAAAAGTTTGCTTTACGCTGTGACACTACGCAATGCAAACATGACGTCCTGCATTGCGTGGTGATGCGGCGCAGTCAAATTGCACGTACGTTGCTGTCACTCGCTGAAATTTGTTTGTTGGCGGTGTTACGAATCGGCCAACGCCGCCGTATTTTCCCGCATCCGCCACCACGTGGGAATCGACCACGTGCGCCCGCGTGTCGGTGAATCGTACTTTCGTGTCTCGCCATGCCGGGTCAGACACCTCGCTTTGCAACGCGCCTCCGGCGGCTGCCAGCGGCACGCCCAGGCATTCTTCACGGACGTGCGCCCCTCCGTCGTCAGGTGCCAGCGCGGTGGTGAGTCACACCTTGACATACCCGGCTCAGACGTTTCGCTATCGGCGCGATCAACATTCGATAGCGCGCCCAGGCAGGGTTCAAGGACACTCTCTCCCCTCTCTCGGACGCCACGTGCGGCGAAGCCATGAATGACCAACGAACTGTGGAAAGAGCGTTGTGTGTGTCTGTGATGTTCGTGGCGTGTGGCTACTTGTTCGCGTTTGACCATTGTTGCTTTTGGGTATAAATAGAAGCAGCCCAAACGATGAAAATCATTCCTGTCTGAGCAGCGAATCCCTGCGGTCGCTCTGCTCGAGTCCTGTATTGTAACCTCGCCCGTCAGGGCATTGTATATTTTTTTGGCTTCGGCTCACCTCTCGCTATGAAGTAAACAGTTACGTTATCCTACTGCTCTGGACTTCTTCACGGCTGCAACAGCGGCTGGCCGCTCGCATCATGCACGCTACCCATCGTATGTTGGAGGCCACGGAGAACGGATCAGGTGCCCCCGCCCGGTCGCAACAGCGGCAGGGATTGGACAGCCGGGTGCATTGCGCTGAAGCTATACCCAGGATTACCTTAGAGTTAAAGGGGCCATCAAGATAAAATACAGGTTTGTTTTATTCGAAAGATTTGTCGTTTTATAGTGCCCCCAGTGCTTGTCCGGCAGGAAACGATGCTTTATTAACTCAGGAATTAAACTATTTAAGGGAAAATTTTCGTTGCCCCGCAAAATCGTTGGTTTCGTAACGTCAGCGAGGACGTCTCCAGGGCAGGTACCGAAACGTTTGCTGCTACGGTGGCTCCATAGAGTTTCTTACTATATACACTATAAAGGAATCTGGCGCTAAGGTCTATGCGGCTCTCATCAAGGCCATCTGTGTCGCCATGGGCCGCCATTATGCTGTGCGCTTGCCTTAGTGTCATCATTGGCTTGGATTGAAACGTTTCAGTGTCCGTAACATTAAATACAATGCCACAAAAACGCGATGACGAGTGTGTAATTATAGAATTATGAAATAAAACACGCTGTTTGAAAGCTAAAGAGATAAAATAAAGCGGGTTCTTTTTGCTGAGAGTCTGCCAGAACGGCCATTTGTACTATTCTGCAGACCATGGTGGTAGCTAACAATGGTGTAAGGTTCTGGTGGAAACTTATTAAGGACTCTTATTTTGCAAACTTGTCAAATAAAAAATGTTTTGAAAAGCTCGGAAAAGTTTTATGCGGGTACCTATGAAGACATCGCCTTCGCCGTGTTTTAGTTCGTGTTTTCGTAACAGACCACCTGATACAACTTTCGTGACGGCAAATTACCCGCTCAGTCAAGATTTCCGGACACTGTTAACATATATGTTCTGCTACTGCAAAGAAGAACCGGGAAGCGTAATACCACATACTAACGTGTTTACATTCTGGGTTAGTACATGTGTAAATATGCACTGATGGTCGCTCGCAGGCAGTAGTCCTCCCACTTGCTTACAATGAAGCACAGCTCTCTTAGCATGAACTACTGGAGCGAATTTCGAGTTTCCAAGGAAGAGAGAGAAGCTAAACGAGTGTCGGCCATTTCGGTTGAGCAGATACCTCGCAGACATACAATGTATAGTGGTATAGTGAAAAAGCTAACCCACGAAGACGCTTAAGAATCCGATAGACATGCTAAGCCAGCAGCTGTGGTCTTCCCATAAGGCCATAACCACCTCTGGCTGACATCGATTCCCAGGCGCAGTTTCCTCTCTAGATATATACTTACTGAGGAACTGTATGGGTGACTTGGGCTGCAGCGAACGGCCAAACGTGTTTTGGTGCCTCGTGCAGCGTTTGTCCTCCAAGATGGCACTACGATACTGCTTACGACCGCTGTCCGCACTCGGTTTGTTCTTTGCCTATTTTGTACCTGGCTAACTGTGTTACGGTTGATAGTAATCGTTTCGGGAAACGTTGGGTATGTTCAACAGAGTCACAGAAGACAATCGCTTATGCCAGTTGTCGCTTATGCCAGTTGGCCAGTGTAAGCTCAACGCGCCGGACGGCTGTGAGCTATAACCGGCATAGTGCGCGCAGTACACACTGGTGCTTCTATGTTCACGTGTGCGTTCGCATTCTTACTGCTATAAAAAGGATGTGCATTAAATTTAAGCGCGAACAGCTCGTTCTGCAAGCTTGTAAGCACTGCCTAACTTGCGTTTGCTTTTGACGGCCTCAGCCCCAATCGCACAGCTGCCCATTATACGTCATAGGTTCTAGTGCGGGAAATTAGGTAGTGGGTCGGGTGGCCATTCTCTTTTTTCCTAATTATATAGCTTATTTGAACGAAGTTTGCGTTAAAAGTGGTGTCTGTGTTATTCTAACGAGGCAATCTCTCGAATGAACCAAACTTTCATTTCGTCTTCATGGTTCCTTTAAGTATGAATCCTTGTGGGACCCCTAATTGCACGCCCAATGTTTTAGTAATTACCTTATTTATCAATGTAAACGGATGTTGTGTAAACTCTAGTACTTGATTTCCCGTGTCTACCTTTTACTCTACCTGTTACTACTTGGGGCATGATTTGATTAGTATCTCGGTTTAAACAGAAATGTTTAATTGCATGGGAGGCAGTGCGTCGCATGTGCAGCTTTCCTGCTCATGGCAGTCCTTTCAACAGTGATTACTCTGTAGTTATGCGAAATGTAAAGTTCTTTTGCACAGCGAAACTTGGGAGTGAAAACGTGCTTTGTGCACATGGCGTGACTAGGTTCCTGAGCCATCGAAACTGTCCCATAGAAATGCATGGAGGGTAAGATTTGACAGCAAATTACACACAAAATATCCAGAATCCTGCAAAACTTCTTTTAGTGTTTTTATCTGCACGTTGACTGTTTGCTGTATGCCATATATCACTTCCCTGAAGCGGTTTTGCTAGGTTCCTGAGAGGTCGGAATTTTGAGCGAGAAAGCTGGGTATGTTCTTACCTATTTTAAAAACAACTGCCTTTCTTGGGCTGCCTAAACGCGAAATTTTTTGTCTGTCTGTCTGTCTGTCTGTCTGTCTGTCTGTCTGTCTGTCTGTCTGTCTGTCTGTCTGTCTGTCTGTCTGTCTGTCTGTCTGTCTGTCTGTCTGTCTGTCTGTCTGTCTGTCTGTCTGTCTGTCTGTCTGTCTGTCTGTCTGTCTGTCTGTCTGTCTGTCTGTCTGTCTGTCTGTCTGTCTGTCTGTCTGTCTGTCTGTCTGTCTGTCTGTCTGTCTGTCTGTCTGTCTGTCTGTCTGTCTGTCTGTCTGTCTGTCTGTCTGTCTGTTCAACCTCCTGGCCAAAAAGCAGGCGCAAAAATGCTTGAACAAGAAGTTTAGCACTGAGTTACCTAGGCGCTAGAGCAAGTAGAACACTAAAACTACCTTGGAAAAATCGTTAGTACCAATCCAAACTATCAGAAAGAAATCCGGCGCAGAAGAGGTATGAGCAAGAGTGCACTCGGCAAGCACTATCGAATAACGAAAAGTAAGCTGCCTCTGTCACTGAAAAGAATAGTATACAACCAATGCGTGTTGACTGTCGTGACATATGAGGCAGAAACTTGGCGACGTACTAAACAACTGGAAAAAGCTGGAGAGACTGGGTATAGAAAACAGGGGAAGGCCATTAATTCAATTGGGGGGGGGGGGGGGTACGAAATAAGAAAAATCGGAGGCAAAGGCTGGACCCGGGCAGCTCAGGATAGCAGCCGTTGGAGGTCAGTGGGAGAGGCCTTCGTCCTTTAGTGGACTTAAATAGGCTGATGATGATGATCATGACACAATAGCGTTCCAAATTACTAAAACTGCTGCTATGGCTCATTCATGTAGAATTGCTTGGGATTGGGCAGGTTGGTTTATATCGACTTCAGATTACAGCTTGAACGGAAAAACCACAAGGACGGTATAAAGGAAACACGGACGCAATGCTGACTATCAACTGAATTTACTAAAGAAAAACACACATATATACTTAAAACATATACATAGATCTATACACACAGGGTACATTACATTACATACTTATACTCACATTACCCAAACGGTGGCTCAGTGGCTAAGGCGTTGTGCTGCTGAGCACGAGGTCGCGGGTTCGATTCCCGGCCGCGGCGGCCGCTTTTCTGATGGAGGCGAAAAGCAAAAACGTCCGTGTGTACGCGATTTCGGCGCACGTTAAAGATCCCCTGGTGGTCAAAATTAATCCGGAGCCCTCCACTACGGCGCACCTCATCGCCTGCGTTGCGTCGGCGCGTTAAACCCTACAATAAATCAATCAATACCCACATTATTAATCGGAAATGAAATCTCAGGCATATTTGGCTCAAAATATAACTACGAAACTTGCAGTACCCGCGTTCTTTTAAAAAATACCCTGCAACACTTTTTTACAGCTGAACTATTATTTTCTGGTTGGTGGGAAAATTTCTTGGCGTAAATAAAAAACCGAGGCAGGATCCAGCAATTTTCGCCCAAGACGCCGAACGCATGCGTCAGGCTAGGCCGGACGCAGCATTTGCCGCGAGAGAAGCCCAGCGCAATCTTTCTTTGCAATGAGGCCTACATCGTAGAGTTCAGTATTCCTTAAGAAAAAAGCATTGAAACCGCACGATAGATGATAAGGCGCCTGTGAACAATGGGACCACCCTATGTGTTCCTGGTAAAGACTAGGTTTGCCGCTGCTCGCGAAAAGGGGGTTTGTGATCATTCGAGGGCGAGCGCATGCGTCAGCCTCTGCCGCCAGAGAAGCCAAACGCAAGTGACAAGCCCGCCGAGACGACGAAGCACATTTCATGCCCTCCAACATCAGCATGTGTAGTGGTTTACAAATGCTTCTCTGGACATTCAATTTCGCAGGGCGGGATGACGGCCGTTTTCTTTTTTTTTTTATCCCGTTGGTTTGATTTTTAGAATAAAAAATGAAGGAAAGAAAATAACGAGTTATGAAGCGGTGTAGAAGAGAGGCGATATAAAATCGACCACTAAATCAAAAGAGCTCGCGCTTGATTACCCAAAGCACAACGGCAACATAAGGTCCCAACAGATAACGCGCCAGCAGTGCGAAGAAACTGGGAATCAGGAAGGGAGATTTCTATGGCAACACACGAGGCAGCGCATTGCTCTTTGGAGCTCGGGTGGGGTGCCTGAGAACACGTACATGAGTGGGTATAGAGACAACAGGGTGATAACTACGTGTGCTGTGTGCTACGGCAGGTATCGGGAAACCATAGGCCATATTGGCGTGGACTGTACAGATATACAGCCGCGGCGGGACGACGAAGACACGAAGTTAACGGAGGCTTTGGGATTGGTGTAAGGGGAGCCTAAACTGCAGGGCTATAAGTTGACAAAGAGGCGACTGGAGGGGTGGTGGAATAAAAGTAGGGAAGAGATGATGGTGCAGGATAATCAAGCAGATGAGAATTTAGAACAGCGGAGAGAGAGAGAGAGAGAGAGAGAGAGAGAGAGAGAGAGAGAGAGAGAGAGAGAGAGAGAGAGAGAGAGAGAGAGAGAGAGAGAGAGAGAGAGAGAGAGAGAGAGAGAGAGAGAGAGAGAGAGAGAGAGAGAGAGAGCAGGAAAACGTGCTAGAGAAGGATGAAAATTTGGAGCCACTCGGAAGGGAGTGAGGAGAGAGGGAAGAAGCAAGACTCTAAAGTTTGTGAGGTGTAGGACAAATATATTAAATGAAACAGGCAAGCCGGTTTTTGGCAATCGACACCCCAATATCAATCGACACCCCCCATACCCCGATACCTAATCGTCATCATCATCATCATCGTCATGGAAAATTGAATTGAATCGAGCAAATTTACCTTCATTGCATTCATTGGTGGAGGAGCGAGAATATGAGGAAGAGCGTGAGGGGGGACGGAGAGAGAGGAGAGGGAGTTACGTGGTAGGGGCGGCAAAAAGCTATCGTCTTTCAACGACATTTGCTGCGAAGTGAGCAGATACAAGGCCAATTTTTTTTGGGAAGACATCACAATGCCGGCGACACTATGCTGCATTGTAGCGGTATTTATTAGTAAATGTATCTGCGGCCCGAACAACGAATCTTCGTAAGTAAGCATCAGATACCGTAATATTCACTGTCACGTAACAGGGACAACGTCTTGCATACACAGGAGGTAAACAAAATTAGTAAACGCCTGGAGTGCTGTCGTCTTGTGGCACACTTAAAAAGGCCATCAGCACAGAATACTTTGATTTATTTGAAAGAAGTAGGTATTGGTAAATTACTCAATTCCAGCTCCCAAATGCATTTTTAACGAAAGAATGCTAAAAAAAAACTTTCAAACTTTCAAAAAACTAATCTACTGCTGGCGGATTAGGTCTTATCGAAGTGTTATTTGAGATTTTCATATAATTTACGAAGAACATAATAAACGGGCTACAAAACAGTATTTGTTTTTGCACGGTGACGATATTCACGCCAAGGGCAAGTAACACGCTTTCTCGTGCACCGTAAAGTCACCGGAACTTCGTGCGCCGCAGAGTTCACAAGCTGGTTGTTTTCACCGAATAGTGCAAAAGATTATTGTCCCACCACTTTTATCACAGTTTTCGAACATGCAGTGGTGCGTATGACCAATATCAGCGAACATCAATGTTATCCGTATGCGCCACTGTCGTACACTGAATTTCTCTCCGGGTTTCGCGCGAAGAGGGTGTTCACAACAATGGGCAAGCCTTGGGAGAGCAAATGAAAACATTTAAATTAAAAATTACTTTTAGCGTTCAAAATTTTAAAAACAGCTATATCCCTCAGTGACCTTGATCAAAGGTAAATAAGCTCCATTATCCGCACACCTGTAACAAAATTATTATGGGGGAGAGGGGGGGAGGGGGCGCCAGCCCTTCCCATCCGCGTACAGAGCGTATGCACAGTTTGTTTATCGTGCATCGAAATGTGCTCCAGCCTGCTCAGATTAGATTTTACTGAAACTCCAGCGAGGGCCGGCCGCGAAACTAATCCCCGTATCGAAACGGATGCGCAAGTGCCCAGACGGGTCCCGGTCAACACGGTAACCACGGAACAGATGGAGCATACGGAGTGCTAAAACTCTTTATTGTGTGTTAACAGCAAGTTAGCGTTCAAGTGATACACTCAAACGTAACTGGACGCACCACTGAAATCGTACAATCATGTCGCTTGGAGGCGGCTTTGGTCGTCTGCTGTCAATCGCACTAAGAAGCCCCTGTGACGGCATGAGGACCCGGCGAGAAGGTGGCTGGTTTGCACTAACATTATCCTTATTGGTATTGGGATAGTGCAGCATTCCGAACGAACCAAACTGGTACTTAGTCTCCATGGGCCCTTTAATGAATCGGCTGTAACTCTTGCATCCCCTAGAGGGTTTTATGACCGCTGCGCGCACACCATCACGGTGCAGCCCAGGGCGCCGCCGAGCGTCGGTCTCGGGGCACGCGCCCTTTATAAGCGTGCGCACATCGATTGCGGGTCCCACGAGCGGCTGGCGGCAGCCATGGCCAGCGCTCCGTGCTCGCCGCTGCGACGCATGCGTCGCCTCATGGACTCGCTGCCCGAGGAGCCCCCTCCGTGCCGCCGCGAGCTGGCCAGCGGGCCCCTGTGGCGGCGCGTGTTCGTCGAGCTGCTGGGCAGCCTGCTCTTCACAGTGCTGACAGCGTCGTTGCAGCAACAGGAGCAGCAGCAGCAGCAGCAGCAGCGCAGGCAGCCCGACGGGGGTGCTGCGCCCCTGCAGTGCAGCGTGGCGATGGGCGCGAGCGCGGCCGCGCTGGCGCACTGCCTCTCGGGCGACCTGAACCCGGCCGTGACGCTGTCGCGGCTCGTGGGCCGCCGGCTGAGCGTGGTGCGCGCGGTGCTCTGCGTGGCCGCCCAGTGCTCGGGCGCCTGCCTGGGCGCCGCGGCGCTCTACGGGCTGGCCCCGCGGGACCACCGGCAGCAGCCCGCGCAGCAGCTCGCCCAGGGCCTGCACGCCAGCCAGGCCTTCGGCGTCGAGTTCCTGGGCACCGTGCTGGTGGCCCTCAGCGCGCTGGCAGCCGCCGACAGAGACGCCTCGGGGCCCCTGGGTGTCGCCTACGCGGCAGCCGCACTCTTCGCGGTCAGTACCCCTGCCCGACGTGCCGGGCTCGCCACGAGGGCTCCAAGCGCTTGGAAGCGCGCCGGCGCTCTGGTCATGTGCGCACCGTGCGCGCAGAGCTGGGTGCGTTCGAAAGGGTGGCACCCGTAGTTTAATCTAAATGAGAAAACGACGACAATATAGAAAAAACAACACGGTACTGAAAAAAAGAGCGTCCCTGCCTTCCCGTGCGTGCGTCGCCGTAAACTTACAGAAGTTTCTTTCTAAAATCTATTGGGTGACAAATTTTTCTAAATCACGGCTCGAAGTCTTCAACTCAATAGCATACAGTTAAATAAGAAGGTTTTAGACAACAGGTTTTGACCTGTTTGACACCGAAGCGAATAGCTTTTTCCGATTGTCACTCTGTTATTCTTCGTGTAGGCAACTGTGCAGCAGCGACAGTGAGGAAAACAAATCATCACGTGTTCTCATTTAACGCGTCGAAGCAACCCTTGGCCTAGGAAGAAACCTGTAATGGAAACTCCCACCTGCACCACCCGAATTCCTCGATCAGCCCAAGCGCCGGGTAGACGCACTTTTTGTTACTTCGCTACCATCCCAAATCCATGCCAGCCTGGCCTGTAATCTAACACATGCCCTCCATTCAGCAAAGCCAGGACCGAATTTCCTTCAGCGAAAAGAAACTCCAATTGCAGGTCACAGGAAATGCTTCCAGGATTCTTCAATGAGTCAGTGCTTTTCTTGCACCGATCCGGCTGTGTCTCCTTTTTCAACGGCCCCTGGAACGCTTAGAGAACTAACAGTCGGATATGGCGTGCGAGCACCAGGGGAAACAATATATATGAAGTGGAAACAATGTATTGCTATATACGCATATGAAGCGCACGCAAGTGTCTGTTAGTCCTAAACTCGGGCACTCACTGTTACGGTATCGTCGATGGTTGATTGATTGATTGTAGGGTTTAACGCGCCGACGCAACGCAGGCGATGAGGCGCGCCGTAGTGGAGGGCTCCGGATTAATTTTGACCACCTGGGGATCTTTAACTTGCGCCGAAATCTCGCTCACACGGGCGTTTTTGCTTTTCGCCTCCATGAGAAAAGCGGCCGCCGCGGCCGGGAATCGAACCCGCGGCCTCGCGACTGAAAAGTTAATACGGACTTGGTCAGAACAATAGAGTTTCATACTAGTAGTACTATTATGAACCTCTAGGGTCAGAACCAACACATCGGACGATAGCTTTTTGGGAACATGGATCTTCTCAGGCTGGAGTGCTTACAGACCATCTCGGTGCAATTTCTTTTTCCTTTTTTTTTTTTGCTTGCTTGCCCGTACACTTGCGGTCTCCGATTTGCTTAAATTCGTAACTGGGGCGGCCTTGGTGTAGTGGTATGTACCGTGTGCTCCAGGCTTGTCTAGGGCAATCGAGCGCGCAGCTCCGGAGCATGCTGGCGACATCTGCTGGTGGCTGCTAGGTTGGAGACAGCTGGCCATTGCGCGTTCGCGGTTCTCGTACAGTGTCGAACCTATCGTCGTTTCGCATGGGCCCGCCTGAATTGCAGACGCCATCACCCACGGGGGGCGCTTTTCTTCCGCAGTGCCAGGCGTTAGCGGTGACACGGGGGCGTCGTTTGACGCCGTGCCGTTACGTAATCGCACACCACGGCTTGCGCTAATCCCCTTAACCTTGCGCGTAGCGAACAAAAAGCACCATGAAGAATGGCATCCAGCGCTTTCCTTAGAATCTTTTGTGTGATTACATAACTGCCTGCGGTGATACTCCAACGCAACAAACGACGGGCATATCTCACGCGTGCGCCGCCGCTGACGACTGCCACTGCTAGAGCGCATCGATGCACGCGCGTCTCCGCGCTGGGAGCGAGGCACCAGACATTGCGGGAGAGAAGCGCTCCTCGTGGTTGGTGTCGTCTGCAAATCAGGCGGGCCCGGTAAAATGGCGATCTGCCCGACCCTGTACGAGACCCGCGTAACGCGCCATGACCAGTCATGGCCAGCCATGGCTTCCCAGATCACCCCCCCCCTAACGCGCGCGGGTGATCTCGGAGCCATGGGCCGGCTAAGCCACCAGAAGATGTTGCCAGCATGCTCCGAAGCCGCTCTGTCTCTTGCCCTAGACAAGCATGACGCGCACTGTACAGTCGGCAGCCAATGAAACACCAAACAAGAATATTTGAATGTGTACAATGTTTGTGATTCTCTTCAGTCGACGCCTATTGTTAGTTTGGAACGCTTATATGCTGAAGTGTGGTGATAACACTTCTCAATCTGTACCTATAAGGAGAACTGACTAGCTGACTGACTGACTGACTGACTGACTGACTGACTGACTGACTGACTGACTGGCTGGCTGACTGATTGATTCACCGACTGACTGACTGACTGACTGACTGACTGACTGACTGACTGACTGACTGACTGACTGACTGACTGACTGACTGACTGACTGACTGACTCATTGACTCATCAACGCCCAGCCAAAACTGCTAGACCTAGAAACTTGAAATTTGGGGGGCACGACATTGAAGTCATGGAGGCGCTCACTAAGGCGGGATTTTTCGAAATTGTGCTCCTAAGCGAGGGAAAGGGGGAAATTGTGTTTTCGTAAATTCGTGATTATCTTGCTCACCTGTTCACATATTGAAGCGCTTTTTGCTGATATATGTAGCCCTTAAGAATATATAATAAGTAGCATTGGGGCTTTGCCCTAACCAACACTATTTGGGCGTTACTGCATTTTGGAACAAAATGGGTGTTCTTAAAGATCCTCTAATAAATGTTTCACTGATTTATTTATCAAATTGTTTTTGCTTATAAATGCTACTAATTCAAATACACGGAAATTTTAAGGATTTCGCCATGCGACGCCGGTAAAAGGGCGATTTTTTTTTTTTTTAATGACACGCCTGACGAGCTCAGAACGCCCAACAAGTGATGTCAACGCCTAGCCAAACTGATAGTCCAAACGGCTCCGAAATTCACGAGCACATTTTGATTATGGTTTACGAGCTAAATATTGCTGAAAATTTTAAAAATTACTTCACCGAGAGAGTGAAAGCAGTGCAATATTTGTTTAGATATTTATTTTTTATGGCAGGCCATTTGAGATATTGAGCTGGTTTTTGTCGATATAACTTACTCAGCTATCTAACCACTGTTCTACATTTTTTCATAACGCCCACCTAATAGGGACAGTAAGAATTTCGGAAAAACTGCGTGTTTTTACACATTCCTCAATAACTGTACAGCCCTTTTGATATATCCAATTCGTTTTTGCTTACAGATGCTGCCCACACAGTTGTCGAAAAACTAATTTCAGGATTTTTCCTTACACGCGTATAAAGTGGCCAGTAGGAATTTTTAAGTTGCACCCCTCTGGACGTGAAATTCAGATCAATTTTCCCGATGATGATGATTCCTATTGGTTTCCCCTTTGAAGCGGGGTGATGACATGTCATCTTACCAAAAAGGACTAATATAACCATGTTTTACACTCTTGGTTTAATACTAGCGCTGCTTATGGCAGGCCCTAAGGCTTATTAGGCCCGAAATACTTTCTTTTCCCTGTTACAGGTGGAAACTGTCCTAGGCAATATTCCCCTCTCTGCTTTTCATCCACCAGCATTCTAATCTTCTTTTCGTCCCCTCGACAGCCTTGAAGTTAACTTCCTCACTGATACCCTTAAATCCTAGGGCTTCTGAAAGCCCCATATTCCCTTCATGTAGATTTGGATGGATACCCTCACATTCTAACACTATGTGCCGCATAGTTTCTGTTTCTTTTCCGCAGACCACACATACCCCATCATTTTGTGAATACTTCCCCACAAAACTCTTAGTTCGCAGGCACCCTGCTCTAGCCTCAAAAAGCAAAGCACTGCCCTGAGAATTATCGTAGAAATTTTCCTTTCTGATGTTCATCTTCTCAGCCCTGTACATCTCTAACGACGTTTTAGCTTCCATTTTTTCCCTCCATTTATTCGTTTCAATCTGCCTTGCCTCTTTTTTGGTTACCTTGACTGTTTTGGATTCCCCACTGTTCTTTCCGTATTTCATCGTTAGCTGTCTAGTCTTCCTTAACCACTGCGTGTCCACGCTTTTCAAGTATAGGTACCTAAAAACCTTAGCTGCCCACCTTCGTTGATCCATTGCCCTCAACCTCATCTCAAAGCATATTTTACTTTGAGCTTCTCTAACTTCAAACGACGCCCAGCCCATATCTCCCTGAACTGCTTCGTTAGTTGTGTTTCCATGCGCGCCTAAGGCCAAACGTCCTACCGTTCTCTGGTTTACTTCAAGGCCTGATAGAACGTCTGATTTTAAGCAGAGTACAGCATTCGCAAACGTGAGGCCTGGAACCATTACTCCTTTCCACATTCCTCTTACTACTTCATATTTGTTATACCCCCACAGAGCTCTATGCTTCATTATAGCTGCGTTTCGCTTTCCCTTAACCTTAAGTTGCTCCTCGTGAGTACTTAAGTAGTTATCCCCTTCGTTTATCCACACTCCCAAATATTTATATTCCTTCACTCTAGGTAATTCGCCTTGCTGGATAGACACTACGTCGGTGGTAGCGTCATTGAAAACCATTATTCCTGATTTTTCTGCACTGAAATTTAACCCGAGGTCAGTGGCTTCCTGGCCGCAAATATTTATTAGCCGCTGCATATCGGTTTGGTTATCAGCTAAAAGAACAATGTCGTCTGCGTATAACATTCCCGGAATATGCTGTTGTACCACTTCGCCTTGCAGCATATGGGTTAGGCTAAACCCTACTTGACTTTGTTCCAGTTTCTTTTCTAACCCTGCCATGTAAAGCATGAACAGTATTGGGCTCAAAGGGCATCCCTGTTTCAGTCCCCGATGGATGTTGACCTGCTGGGCGCATTTCTGTCCTTCCCAAGTAAGGTGCACTCTATTGTCTTTATAGATTGCTATAAGGAACTGTACTAACTCGCCATCTAATCCCTGGAGTTTCAGCATTCTCCACAGCCGTTCTCTGTTTACGTTGTCATATGCCCCTTTTATGTCCAAGAACGTAATCCATAGTGGTCTATTCTGTGCTTTCGCAATTTCAATGCATTGCGTTATCACGAACAGATTGTCATCCAGTCGCCTATCTTGTCTAAATCCATTCTGCAGTTCCCCAAGTATTTCATTTTCTTCCATCCATGCTTGAATTTCTGATTTTATCGCCTGCATTACGAATCTATACACCACTGACGTTACTGTGAGTGGTCTGTATGAATTAATACTGGCTTTGTCTCCTCTACCTTTATATATTAAATTCATCCTACTTTCTAACCAGTCCTCTGGTATTTGTTTGGTTTCTATCACCTTATCTATTGCCCTCATAAACGATTCCTTACTTTTAGGTCCAAGTAGGTTTATCAGTTGCATTGGTATTCCGTCCGGGCCCATTGCTGTCTAGGGGGAAACCTTTTGCTCTGCTTTTTTCCAATCAAGGTTGCTCAAACTTATTTCCCTTTCCGCAGTCTTGTGTGGCGCTGATGTTATCGGTGCAGGTTTCTCTAACCCTATTGTCCTAAACTTCTCACTAATCACTCGATGAATATGCGCCAACGCGTGATCTCCTTCTAAATGTTCCCCCTCCTCATCAATCAGGAATTTTTGATGGTTATCGTTTTTTGAGCTTAGTGATTTTACATGGTTCCAAAACTTCTTGGATGCGGTTTTGTCCTTCTTCCGTATTTCTGCCATCCATTGTTCGCTTTTCTGCTTGATCTTTGCTTGCACCATTTTCTGCACTTCTAGTTTTTTCCCACGGTAGACATCCCACTTTTCCTTCACTACCTCCCGTTCCATACCAGTTCTTTTTGCTTCTCTATGTTCTCTCGACGCCTTCCTTCGCTGGTCAAAAGCCTCTTTTATTTCCTTATTCCACCAGCTTCTCGGCTTTCTCTTCCCTTTCCATCGGTTTCGTTCCTTTGCTTCATTCATCTTACCCTTTATGAACGCAATCATTTCGTCGTAATCCCAATTTTTGCCTGGGTATTTATTGATTTCATCTTCCAATCTATCAGCGATGATCTTTAACTGCTCCTTATTCAAGTTATTTCCTCCTATTGTACCTATTTCTGCATTCGTCCGGGTTGCTCCTCCAAAGTGCAAGCTAAACCGCTTGTGGTCGCTTCCTAAGCTGTCTGTTCCATTTTCATCTATCCTCATTTCCCGCAGCCTTCCGTATACTGTCTCGGATACTAAACTGTAGTCTATGCTAGACTGTCTGTTACCGCTTTCCCACGTTATTTGTCCGTCACACTTGCTTTCCGTGTTTACTATTACAAGCCGATTTTCCTGGCATAGATCTATCACTAGAGAACCGTTGTGGTCTGTGTATCCATCCAAACCTTCTATATGAGCATTCATATCTCCAACTATGATTATTTCGCCCGAATCTTTAAAATCGTTTATATCTCTTCTCAAACAGTTTACCATTTCCTCATTTTCCTCCCTAGCACTACTTCCGGTCCACAGATACACCACTCCTAACCATGTATTTTTCCCCTCTATGGTGCCTCTAACCCATAGATGCTCTTTACAACTTTCATGCACTCTCTGCCAGTCGGTCCCTTGTTTAATGAGCATGCCAACACCTCCCCCTTTCTTCATTCCTGTGGTCCTGTTGCAACCTTCCCAGACATAATTGTCTATGATAGGTGGGGCTTCTAGGTCCCGGAGGTGAGTCTCGGCTAAAGCGTACACGTCTATTCCTTCCCGTTCAAGTTGCTTTTGAATTTCCACCCACTTATCTGGCTTTCTGCCTCCCTGCATATTTATGTAGCTGATTAAATATTTATTGCACTTGTTTTTCCCTTTCCGCTTACGGGGTCTGTTTTTGTCTTTTTCAGAATTGTTTGCTCCATTGTTTCCACTTAAATGGCTTCTGTTAACGCTCTCAGTTACGTCCGTAGCTACGTTACGTCCAACAGATGGCGAGCGCTATGCCTTCGCAAAGCGCTCGCCATCTGTTGGGACTTTCTGCAACCACACGCTCCCGTAGGAGCCCGTGTTATTTATCATAAAACTATGACTGATGAGTATCGTTAGTAGTCGTTTTGAGCGCACTATCTTAGTACAATTTGTTTCGGGAGGGTTACAATAAAACACCAGTTCCTGGCGTTTCCAATCATCATACACGTCCTGTATGAGCCCATGTATTGATAGCAGGCAGGACATCCTAATTGTGTACAACCTCACAGTGAACTACCTAATTATGCAAAGTAAGGAATAACTGAACAAGTGTTATACTCATCATTGTCATTAGTATAGTGGCCCACCCGGACGTCGCCGGGTACTACCGCTAGTTGTGCCAAACCGCCGCTGCTTTGTGCCGACGGATAAAATTACCGAAGTTGCACGTTTCGGTCAACATCTTCCCGTTCGCGTTTCATTCATTGGTGACTGTAAGCGTGTACAGACAGCCTCTTACGGCGCTGTCTGAAGACTGTTATTTTCCGCCCCACTCATTGTTCCGTAGTAACGCATGTGCGTATACAGGAACTTTTACACTCAGCATATCGATTGTACACCTGTGCACAGGTTCCTGTCGACTTTATAATGTGCCACCAATTGTAACACGCGCACGCCTAATCCTCGTCGTCTCGCCTCCCTAAGAATGACTGGCGGTTCATGTGCGGCTTCTTCCACTAAAAGCTATGGTTTTGCTCGGAGTGGTTGCAAAAAACAAAACTCCTGTCAGGCACGTAGAATTACACGGCACTATCTGTGGTGACGGCATTAGCATGAGTCCGCCGATTGGATTGGATTGCATAAACTTTATTTAAGCCGGCAGAACGACGTTTTTACGCGCTGCGACGCGGACCTCAGCGTCGTCCTGGTGGCTACTCATCCGAGACGTGAGCTCGCCGCGGCCGACTCGCGAGTCTCATCCATTTCGAGCGCGCGCAGGACCTGCTGGATGGCGAAGTGTTGATGTTCGTAGGTGTAGCTCCTTGCGGCTTCTGCAAGCCGTGGCGGGATGGATATCTTGATGTCGCTTCCACAGGGTTCGTGACACAGTCCCACCAGATGTGCTTCTGGTCTGTAGTCTCCCTGCTGCAGAGCTGGCACTTGTCGGTTGGGTGCGCCTCCGGATACATTCAGTGCATCAGAGCCAGGGTAGGTGGGGACCCGGTCTGAAGCTGCCTTGGTAGCACTGCCTCCGCCCTGCTCAACCCCGGGTCCGGAGGTGGGAAGGTCCTACGAGCCAAGCCGTAGGCTTTGGTGATTTCGCCATAGTCTGTCATTCGGTCTTGAGCACCGAACCACGTTTGACAGTCAGTTTTGGGGGCGCGGTTGGTGAGTGCTCGTGCCTCCGCGTGTGCCGTCTCGTTGTGGTTTGCGTTCTTACTCCACGCGTCCTTGCCCGCATGCGCCGGGATCCATTTGACTCGAACAGTTCTTGGGCCTTCTAGACGTGCATTGCGTAACACCTGCAAAGCTTCTTTGCAGCTGCGTCCCCTGGCGTAGTTCCGAACTGCCGTTCATGAGTCGCTGATCACCGACTGGCAGCCTGCGCCGGTAATGGCTAGGGCGATGGCCCCCTCCTTTGCGCGTTCTGCCTCGGTGCGCTTGACGCTTGCCACCGTCACAGTGTCTCCGGTGGTTGCCTTTATGATAACGGTAGCGAAGGCTTCATGTTGATATTCCGCCGCATCTACATAGCGAGCGTGCTTATCCTGGGCGTGTAAGTCGACGAGGGCTCTAGCTCTTGCCGCCCTCCTGCCCTTGTTGTAGTCGGGGTGCATGTTTTTCGGTGAAGATCTACCCTGATCCGGCGACGTACCTACATCATTCGGGATGGTGAGTTTGTTGCCACCACCGCTGTGGCGTACATATCCTAGGTCCTCTAGGATCTTTCTTCCAGTCTTCGTTAGCTCTTCGTCAGATTGTGTTTTCGAGTCGCGAGGCTTATTCGTTCACCCTAGTATTTCAGGGAACCTTGGCGTTGTTGTCGCCGGCACCGTCACCAACAGTAAGCGAGGGCAGCGTCACTAAACAGCAGGAATAGGACGCTGTGTCATTGGAGTGCAACCAGACAAGCGCGCAGCAATAGGCCCCCCGTCAATCAAAACGGTGTGTGGTGAAATGTGCCACCGTGGTACTCAAATTTAAATTACGGTGCTACGGATGCTGTAGGAACGAAGGTAAACCGTCCAATTAAATCTCTAAACACAGGCGTTATTGTTTCTCGCCTCCATTTTAAAAACGGCCGCCGCAACCGGAATCGAACGCGCGTCCTCGTGCTCTCTAGCGCCACTCCTTAGACGCTGCGGCACCGCTGTGGGTGCCATCGTCGGATGGCTACGTGCGGAGCCAGATAATTGGTACTCTGCACCGCATGCTTCTGAAGCAAAAGTGGCGCTCTGGGGAAATCTCCGAGCAAAAATGATGACGCACTGACGTGGGCCACAGTTTCGGGGCAAGGGAGGAGCCAGAAGCCAAGGGACAGCAATTATTGGGTAATCAAAGAGAGCGGAGCTATACGCAAGAGCGCTGTCAGCGACTACGGGCATATTCGCGCCATATGCGGGAAGAGCCCGGAAGACAGGGATGGAACGAAGAACCGAGACTGCTGGATCAAGAATTAACCAGCATGGTGCGGGTAGCTACAAAAACCTAAAATGAAATGCACGCCTTCTTACTTTTTTAAAAATAACCTGTTCGTGAATATTCGTTAATGTCACCGCCAACAATGTGCGAAAACTATGATTTTAACACCGCTAACCTTTCCCAAGGACAGTATCGCATTACTTAACAAATAATTTTAATACACTCAGCATAAATAACAATACACGCAAATAACAAATACACTGCGTAACCAATCCCCAGAGAGGTGGCCTCGCCTTTCCTCCTAGTTTCTCCGAAGAAGGCAAAACCTATACCGTAACATTTTTGACGTCTGACGGTCAGTGTCCCTGTGTTTCGTTATCGTGCCACTTGGCCACTCAGTGCTTCGCCACCCAGATTAACGATCACGCGTATGACTGGTTGTTACACAGTGAGTACTAATAACATCGCTGGCGATTGCAAAGCCTTTGCACTCACAAATAAGGCTGCAGATGGTTATTTAGTTTGTGCTATGTAGCTACACTCAACGAGGCGCGTCTTTCGGGCACGTCCTGGCTACATTAGGTAAATTGGTTCCGTCACGGGATTGCTGCCCTGAAAAGTTACATTCACGCGCGGTCTTAATTTTTTACAGTACAGGAAATAATATGACAGGAGTTGTTGCCTATAGCGACTATGTCACTATACCTTCGTGGCCTGTCTGTCCTCATTTTGTCTGTCGGCTCTACGGCTACGGCATTGCCTTACGGAGCATGATATCGCGGATTTGCTCCTCCGCCACGACGGCTGTGTTTCTGATGGAGGCGAAAGGCAAAAGCACCCGTGTGTGTGGAATTTCTGGACACGTTAAAGCTCTTCATGCTCCCAATAGATTCGTTGCCCTCCACTGTGGCGCCCTTCATGTGATACCCAAACTTATATGCGGTGTCACCTACACACGCATTGTTTGGCAACCAACACCCAGGCACAGTCCTGTCATGGCGTTGTGCTAGTGATAACGTCGATTACGTCCCTCACCCGTCATACCTCCAGTCTTTGCGTGTCAGCCTTCTTCTGATCTTCGACACGGTTAAAAAAACCAGGCACGCAGTACATTATGCAAAAACAAGCAAACGGGGCAACCGTGATATTATTCTAGAGGACTACCGGTCTCCCTAAGATTGGTGAGAATGCCCCTATTCTCATGTGCCACGATTTTCCCTCGAGAAAGCAAACGTCTCCTGCTCACCGCGATAATGATGTGCGCAAAAAGAACAGGAGAACACTGGAGCACAGCGAAGCATTGCGTCACCTGGAATGAGTCCGTTCGTGAGGCCGCCACGGGTAAGAGAAGAAACCCAGTGATGTTCCCTACTGACGAGAAAAATTCCCATTTGTAGGTTCAGAAATTCCCTATTTTTAGCACGTTTTCCCTGCAGATTTGCAAAGAATTCCCAGCAAATTCCCTGCGTTTTTTTTCGGCAGCTGATAGGTATTTTCTGGGTTTCCTGTTCGATTCTGGACGTTAGCCAGTGCCACCTTTGTCTACTTTACGTAGCCTTCGGGGCGCACACGCTGTTAAGAGTGTCAGAGTTTCAGCGCGAACGAAATTCTGCTACATATTCAGCGCAGCAGCGTTTGACTATGTATTTTGTGTTTTGTATACACAACATGCCCGCTTTGCATGCTAAAGTTGCAAGATAAAACTGCCCGTATAAAAAAGAACAAGATATGTAGGAACATTGAGGTAATTTTAGCTCAGCGCGGGAACTATTGGCGCCATCCCTCGTTGACAGCACGCGGACTAAGGTGCACCCTAAATACTTTTTTTCACGGATTACTAGCACGTTGTCATGGAGTATTCTTTCCTTTTGCTCCCTCCTGTTTTATGAACTGGATTTGAAGCAGTCTTGGATGCTCGTGGCTTGCCGGAACATGACTGCGGAAATGTTAACATAAAAACGACGAAGTGTTGAAGTTTCCTTTTAAAAGAACACAAAGAAATAAATCATGCGAGGTCCGGTTTACAGAGATTACTTATCCTTTTGTATCCACGACTCCTAAAATTGCCTTCATGATTTGAAGGTTCCTTTTTCTCTTTTGGCCAAAATTACAGCCGGAAATTTCTTGAAAAGGGGAAAATTCCCCGCATGGCACATTACTGAAGAAACCCCATTTTATACTACTATCAGCGCGCGAGGAGGCGGGCTATGCGCCACTTTTCGGGCCACCACCACCAACTACCGAGAAGCGTGCTCTGCCGCTTCGCTTCCATGCGCAAGAAAGGGCCCACCCCCCGGGGGCCGGCCTGCCTAGCGGGGGCAGCGTGCCTCGAAAAGAACAACGAGTGGTCCGTGGCCGCGAAACAAAGCGCGCGTAGCTACGGAACAAGCCGTAGCTACGGAACAAGCCGCTCTAGGAATCGGCTACGCCGGTGCCTCGATGCTGACGTCGGTACAAAGATGGTGCGGAGTTGTTCTGCTTGTGCGTCGACTCATGTATGCACTTGTATTGCGTGTAAGCTGTGCAGCAACTATTATGCAAGAAGCTTTTAAAGAGTCGGAAATCAGTCGAATACCCAAGTCGAGTTGTTTTTAGGTGCGAGATTTTCTTGTGCCGGCATGCAGGGCGTACAGGTGAGCCTTTGGTTAGAATGTGCCGGAATATGGCTTCACTCTACCCTGGTTCTGGTGCATAAAGACGCAGAGAAATTCGAGCCGAAGGCCGTCCGATTGTAGGGTTTAACGCGCCGACGCAACGCAGGCGATGAGGCGCGCCGTAGTGGAGGGCTCCGGATTAATTTTGACCACCTGGGGATCTTTAACGTGCGCCGAAATCTCGTACACACGGGCGTTTTTGCTTTTCGCCTCGAGCCGAAGGACGCGTCCTTGTGGTAGCATGTTCTTGCCACTCTTTAGAGTTCTCTGCATGCCGATTGCCAATGCAGAGAGCGAGTAGACAAACTTTCGTTACGTATACGTTAGTGACGTGTGCCGTACAGCCTGGAAAACGACGTGGATGTTGCGAGACGGTCCAAAACACACGGTTGCCTCCTCATCGCAAGTTTTCATTACGATATGAGCCGAATGAGGACGGTTCGCAGGGGCGAAGGTGGGTCGGGGAGAAGTGAGGACGTGGGGGCTGAGCTGGCTCGCATCACCACGCAGATACCGCATGCACGAGCCGAACGTCTCTCTATTTCGTACTGCCCGGGCATGCATCGTACTTTAGCGCGCACAAATCAATATTATTAGCGGCATTCCGGAAGGAACAGAATACAGCACTGCCTAATAAACGCCGTTGATCGATTTATTTTCTTTACTGCACTGTTCATAGCCTTTCTGGTCTTAAAGTGCCTTCTAGTGAGCTATGTGAGCGCATTTACGACGTCATTTGCAGCGGATGAAATAGACACATGGCCGATTTTTTATGGCACCCATTCATTATTTGTGTAAATCATTTAGTACTTTGCTCAATTTCAATTAATTTTTTTAAGGACAGACGTGTTTTAAAGCTATAGAGTGCCTAAAAAAATCCTGGATAAGGCATTTCCAGCAGACACGGCTTTCGTGATTGCCTTTTTTGAACTGAACCAAAACGTCTCCAAAGAAACGCATTCAGTCTTGCGTCTACAACATCGCCAACATACGGCTCCGGATCGGTGTTGACCACGAGGCGTGGATTGGTTGATTGATAAATTCTTTTATCGGGGAGAGGAGGACCGGAGGTTGCTGGTGCGGAAAGAGGGACAGGGAAGGAGGTCGGCAACCACTTCAGCACGCATGCCAGGCCGCTAGCAACGCCGAACTGGGTTAATGCGACTAACTCTGTGCGTGCGTGTGTGCGTGCGCACGCACGCGAGAGAGAGAGAGAGAGAGAGAGAGAGAGAGAGAGAGAGAGAGAGAGAGAGAGAGAGAGAGAGAGAGAGAGAGAGAGAGAGAATAAATATTTTTATTTATCGACCAGAGCCTGATGCATGGTCATCACCCCGTGGAAGGCATCCCTAATCCTTGCCTTGACTTTAGGTGGCTGTCCATGCTCCGGCCACCAGTTTGAGCTGGACATCCGGGTGTGGGCTGGCCAGGAAATCTCTCCACTGCTCGAAGGTGGAGTTGCGAAGTCGGGACAGGTCCGGAGTACGTTGGCACTCCCATACTACATGGTAGAGGGTGCCAGGCTGGGGACAGTAAGCACAGAGGGAAGGTTGTTGGATGGGGAAGGTGAGGCGGAGGTGGGTCCGATGTGGGTACGTATTATGTCCTTATGTACACCTTCAGTATCGGAATGAAAACACTGTGGTGGGACTTATGCGGATCAGGAATGGAACAGTGCACAATAAGACGTTGCATGTTAGCTTCACACACGGAGTAACCAAATGGGCATGTGCGGGTTGCAGTGTCGTCAGAGAGAGAAAGTCCTCGTGCATTCTTTGTCCTTCGTCTTTTTTTTTTTTTTTTGCGCTATACATCTCTTACATATGATCGACCAACTAGCCCAACAACGTACTTTACTAGAGAAAGTGAGCTGGAGCAAGCTAGAGCGCGCGCGCGAGAACGAGAGAGAGAGAGAGAGAGAGAGAGAGAGAGAGAGAGAGAGAGAGAGAGAGAGAGAGAGAGAGAGAGAGAGAGAGAGAGAGAGAGAGAGAGAGAGAGAGAGAGAGAGCGCACTTAATGGTAAAGGCGGGGTTAGCAGAGACATTTTGATTAGCTTGATACTCCATATAGAAAAAAAAACATGAAGGTCTGTGTAATTAGAAAATGTGAAGTGATGCGCACCAATTTTAAAACACATTCACAGAGTTTGGAAATGAAGTTAGTCACAGCACTTCGTCCAAGCCGGTGCTCCGCAAGAGCCTTGTTATGGCATCCGGGTTGGGGACTGTCTGATCCCACCTTGGCGACCAGTGGTTGCGATTCCCGGGTTCGGGAATCCATCTTGGTAGCAGTGACTGGTGACCGTAGACGTTGGACAGGAGACCGATGCGTACTGATGAAGAAGAAAAACTTTATACACGTACTTACATGATGAGTACAAGTTTGGATGCTGTGCTCGAACGAATCGCACAGCCAGCAACACCAACAGCACCACTCGGCTGCTCGCAACACCGCCTTTTTGCTCAAGCCAAAGTCCCTAAAGTTCCCCTAGGGAATTCAACTCCCAAATGTCTGGTCCAATTAAAGACCCACAATCTTACGCACATCGGCAACACCGTCGCGCAAAGCCGTTGTGGTTACTTGCCCACGTGAACACGAGGAAAAGGATGCGATGGCGCCGCCTTTTTCCAAGTACGAGGCGCGCCTGGGGGCTTGACTCACGATGCTCGCTGATTACATATTTCATGGCCCGCGCTTCCGAAGTCGTCTCTGCTGTCATCACGTGCCCGGACTCGCCTGCTCTTTCCGCTGAAGTCACTCAGAGTTGAAGGGGTGCGGCTGCCGCAGGGTTGATGAACCGCTGTATTCAATGCGAATTGACACGTGGCATGAGCCGATACCGACGAACGCGCTAATAAGGGCCGAGGTCCGCGCTGGGGTGTGCCGGGTCCGCAACCCGGTCATAACAACATCAACGGAGCTTTAGTAGCCCGTACGGCCTGGCATGGGTCCGCCCAGGGGCCCAAAACTGCCCTCAATCCAAGGCCTACGTGGTGCGGCATACACAGAGAGCTTAGGAGAGTCTACCTTGGCACTGCAAATTTTGAGCATGTGCATGTGACATGTTCGATATCGTCTGTTACATCACATATTGAAAAAAGTGGTGATGAGTCCTGCTGAATTTTGAAGAGGAAGTGTCTTGTGTATATCACGTTCAGTCGCTGTCGATGTAGTACAGCTTCCTCACGCTTGCTTATCCCAGGCGCCACATTAAAGCTGCATTTGGGGTCAGTTAGATGCAGAGGCGCATATTGAAGTCTTGCATCAGTCCGGATGCGCAGTTGTGTTCTCCAGGCAATCGGGGAGTCGATGGTTGCCGCATTATTTTTGTAAAAGGAATAGGCAGCCACTCCGCAGTGAGCAGGAATCCAATGAAGTTCTACGCCATGCCGTTTTTTTGTTGCTCGGAGGCGCAGAAAACGCATTTTCCGTGTCATCTGTTCTTTCGGTAGTGATGCTAAGTGCACTAGAGCGGACGACCCGAAATCAGTAAAAAAATCCCATGCATTGGCTGGAAGCTTTAAGATATAGTGAAAAGCAGCCCTCTGCGAGCTCAGTAGCCATCGTTTACGTCCTGTGGCTAAGTGAGATGCGAATGGTGGCTCGCGACTAAGGGTTCCAGATCTCAACCGCCGATGATGTGGTTGTGGTTGGAGGAACGTCCAGGGTGGGATAGGAAAAGGAGCTGGAGCCTGTAAATGGGGTGGTCGGACCTTCTGCGCCCTGGACAGATAGATGGCAGCCAGTGGATACCCACATTGCCTAGTTACAACGTGCAGTTGCGTGCGACATAGCTTCAATGTCTGCTATGAGGCTGTAGCGGAGGAGGCCTCCACAGAGGGCGTCATCTAGCCTTAGATGAGAGCTGACGTGGCATCCACCAGCGCTGTGGGACAACATGCCAACACTGCGCGCAAATAACGCGAGCTTCTCTTTTAAGCAGCGAACGTGTGGTGTCCATGTCAGATATCAATGCTCTGCTTCTAGTCATCAAGGGTCTGCCATTTACGAACTATATCAGGGCTAATACCTAAGCTGAAGAGGACGCTCTCAGCATGCTTAGTGATCATCACTTGAAATTTATTCATATTTA